>NC_143159.1:26992063-26995630 GCF_041381405.1 Jatropha curcas | reverse complement strand
TTGAAGAATTATCTTTCTAAGACTTTAATTTCATAAAGTGGAACTTTATACAACTTTTGTGGGTTTCAGCCGCCTCATTACAAAATAGTAAACTGAAAAAAATCAATTTTTTTTCTAAATTGAAATTCAAACCGAAACGAGCAACTTAAAAATTAAACCAAACCAAACCAAATCGGTTTAATGAGAGAAAATTGGATAGAAAAAACTAAACTTGAATGGTTGGGCTTGATCAAAATGTAAGCCCAAATTATGCTTATCCTAATAGTCGAAGTTTAAGTTCGTGGGCCTAATTAAAACCATAAGGGCCTCAATTTGGGCTCAATTGGCCCGTTTTTGTTTTTGCAGTTTTTCTAGTCGATCAATTGAAGATTTGTGTGGTAAGATTTCGCTGGAAGTTCATAAGGAAGAAGGGGTACTTAAGGTTGAGGACAAGGGAAAAGGATATCAACGGTGTCTGGTGGGGAGACTCCTAACAGATCGTTCTGTAAACTTTGCAGCCATGAAAAATACTTTGGCTTCGATATGGAGACCAGTAAAAGGAGTAACCATATAGAAGTTGCATTCTAACCTGTATCTGTTTCAGTTCTTCCATGAACTAGATGTAGAAAGAGTCCTAAAAGGGAAACCATGGACCATTAATCACCGTTCTTTGCTGTTGAAGCTTTTGCAGAAAGATGACTCTCCCCGTAAAGTTTCTTTGACAACAATGGAGATTTGGGTGCAAGTTTTCGATTTAAACTTCTGTTAACCTCATCACGCCGCTCCATCCCCTATATATCACATTTTCGGCAAAAATAAGGTTACAATCGTCTTCTCATTCTCCCAACCTGTAACCGCCGTAACCGTCCATTAATTTTATCATTTAACGGACTTTCCTATGCAAAACGGGGAGGAAAAATTCTGCATCAAATGTTAGTTTATTTCCGGGCAAAAAAAAAAAAAAAAACAGCGAGAGAATGATTTGTCTCCTCCGTTCCTCTCTAGTGTTGGTAAAGTTTTAAACCATCAGAAAACAAATTGTTGTGCTCTTGATTGCTATAAAGGCAGCCATGGATGTTGGTGAAACTAATCCTTTTTTCGCAAAGACATGCCATCAGGTAGATTGTAAAACACTCCTTTCTTCTTCTAAAGCTTATCTCCTTCACTAATTTTGAGTTTTACTAGGTTATTAATGAGATAAATTGGGTTTGCAAATTAGAGATTTTCATTATCTAGCCAAATTGAAGCTCGTTTGTTAAAATACATTTTATCTAAACAACTGTATTATGAAGTGAATTGATATTGGATCCGTTAGTATTGATAGGATTGATACTGGATTAGGGTTAGTATCGATGGTACATACATATTTTATAAAAATTGCATCGGATAACTGTTTTAGTAAATTTAATTATTTTAATAATTAATTTTTGATTTAATAGCGTTTAGCTATTACTTATATAAAAGTCTATTCAGTAAAATTACTGTTCGGCTTTTCATAAAACTTAAAAGCTAAACGTTACACGAATTAATTTTTATAAAATGTTATAAAATGTTATCTTATCCTCTAAAAGCTAGTTCAAATGCAGTGTTACTGAACAAATAGTGTTTAGCTTTTTTTATTAGAACACTGTAAAAAATTGCGTTTAGTATTTTGACGGATCAAAAAGCTACATATTGCACAACTATCCAAAGACGACACAAAGAAAGAACCTAAACATAATTAGTCTTATCAAAACCAAAAAAAGCATAGAAAACATTATTCTTTTTGTGTAAGAAGAAGAAAACAAAGAGCTCGGTATCTCGTGTTTGTCTTTCTACACTCTTACTTTCAGCTTCTAACCGAGGAAAAGGGGGAAAAAAAAAGAGCTGTCTCGTCTATCTATTCTTTCCATTGATATCCTTTACAAAAGAATTTTATATACTAGCTTGCAAAGCAAAATTAGTGAGACACTTCAACATTTTATCTCACCAGGGCACAGATTATGGTTTCGATTTTGGTAATATCTTTCTTCTTTTATAGCACTTCAAATCCACATTGTCATATCTGCTTTCAACATTCCAAGTCTTTGAATCATTACCATTCTCCCTTTCCTCCTTCAAGGTGCAATCCTCAACTGAGCAGTCCAGACGGACCAGACCTGCTTCGCTAGTGCAAGGTTCGCCGTGAGGATCAGTCGGGTTTACCTAATTGACAAGAAACATGTCAAACAATGAGTCAAAAGGAGGAAAAACAAGTTGCAGACAAATACAACAGAAATGAATAGATGGCTACTCAGGCACAGATTCGAGTACCATAGCTTCTTGATGAATGAGCTCATCAATGATATCACTACTGCTATTGCTTGCAGCAACACTGGTAGAATAGAAAAGGTCAGTACTATAAAGCATTGTAAGCAACTCCAGAACATAGAAATTATGAGCAGGAAATAAAAAGGGAAAATAAATTATACCAGTTTTCCAAACAAAAGAGTATAGGGTGTCCAATATTCAGCAATTAATTAGTCCAATAGCTTCGAAGAAGCAAGCATTACAAAGTCTTGGTGCTGATGTTTTCTATAGCTAGGCCAAATCACACTTAAAAGAAAATTTGATAAATCTAAACAGTAACTAGTAAGGAAAACTAGGTTTATTAACTTCATGTTAGGAATTGCAGATATGCAATTCCCTAACCCTTGTTTAACTGAGAAAAGAGAAGAATGGCAGAGAAAGAGAAGGAAAAGAATGTAGAAACAGAGCATTATTTATATCAAAACTTTATCCATCATTTACAAGAGTTGCTTATTTATATCACAACTCAACAGCTACATATGCCATTACTCGATGGACTGTCTCCTAATAATTACCCTCCCCTTTTGAGATCCTTGTCCTCAAGGATCAAGATTGAAAAAGCTAATTTTCATATGATTAACTATAGTTCTCTTTTTAACGTATCTTCAGATAGCTTCAAAATTGTCACTGCCAATTCCTTACCATCACAAAGGGAGACTTTGTATACAAGAGTATGACCAGGACTTAGTAGACAAGAGTATGACCCACCTTTGCCTACCATATTTTCAGGCATGAAATTAGAAGTGGCCCAAACAAGGTTCTTCATAGTTGAATAATCTAAAGGCTTAATAGACGAACTCCTAAGACTTCCTTTGACTAATGAAGGTAATTTCAGCAAATTATGTACAATTTTTATTAATTATATATATAAATTATAATTTTTTCATTAATTAATTATTATTTATAATAACTTTTTTAATCGCATGTAACTAAAATTATATTTTTACTAATAGTGTACAAAATTATAATTAATCAGTGATTTTGGTTATAACTGAACCTCGCCGGTTATATTTGTGTTTCGTATTAATTTAATTCAATTCGGTTATTATTCTAGAAGTTCTAAAAAATTTCAATTAATTGAAATTCATCTTAGTTTGGTTTAGTTAATCAAATATTACCCCTAATAACTGAAGTTCTTACATCTTTCATTCATCTCTTTCTCTCTCCCTCTCACAAACACACACAAAAATTCAAGCTAATTTATGAGTATAGTTATTCATGTGCTCAAACATCACAGTATATAGCCTAGTATTTGGAGGA
>NC_143159.1:26904611-26992024 GCF_041381405.1 Jatropha curcas | reverse complement strand
TTTCGATATTATATTTTTAATTTTGAGATAGCAAATTATTTTTAATTTTATTATGATTTAAGAAAATTAATTATCTTCTTAATCTCTGTATGAAAACTTCGAACAACAACTTATATTTACGACAGAGAATAGAAAATAAAAGTGTTTTATTCTTTAATAGTTTATATGTTTATTACTTTTAAAAATAATAAATTAATAAAGAAGGAACATAATTTTCAATCAATCAAAATCCAGTTTTATAAAATAGAAAAGTCCAAATATACCGACAAGCTCTAACGGTCAAATCAGTAGTACTAACAGAATCACATGCATGCCATATTGTCGGACCATTACTATCAGATTTGGCCTTATCATATCTCAAGTGTCATTCGCTGAATCACTAATTGAATTTGAACAGTCCAAACGAATGGAGTGCGGGGCCAGCAACAGCAATAGGGACAAGAAATTGCTATGGCCAAACAGCACCAACCACAACTATTGGAACAATGCCTCCAGGAGAATATCTTGACCAAATGAGGGTTACAGATAATGTGATTAGAGATATGCATAACCCTGCTTATTTGCTGGACATTACAATGCTATCTGAGCAGAGAAAAGATTGCCACCCATCAATATATAGCGGTGACTTGAATCCTCAGCAGAGGGCTAACCCTGATAGATATGCTGATTGTAGCCATTGGTGCCTTCCTGGACTTCCTGATACTTGGAATGAATTATTTTATACTGCTTTGTTCTTTTAACTACTAATTTCTAATTATATATTGTTAGAAGATGCATAATTGCAACCCTCAGAATTTTATAGCTTAATCAAATCCTAGCGTTATAGATTTTCTATTTGTTTTAAATGTTAGCTAATTACTTTACTTCCTTTACTTCTGTAAATCATATTATTTGCCAGTAGAAATGACAGCTTAGTTTATTTCTCTGTGTATTTTTTTTATTCAAAGAAACTCCCTAATGACTGGATAACAGGATAAGTAAGTTCTCCTTTCATTTTCATGTCCTTCGTCTAATCGTTATCCAAAACACCAATACCAAACTCCATTTGTCGGCCATATGAAGCACTCGCATTGAGCTATAGTCTAACAGTAAGGTACTCATGCCTTTATATGAGCGACTTGTGTCGGTGTTTATCATTTATCTTTCTTTCATTATCGGGGGAAAAGGAGATTCGAATTTAAATCTGTCTTTCATTATCGGGGGAAAAGGAGATTCGAATTTAAATCTGTTGTAAAAGATATATCGTAATATTAGCACTTATTTATCTTAATGTCAAAGAGCTTCGTGAATGATATTTTGGACAACTTGAAACACTCGTAACATCACAGGAATAAAATGAAAGTTCTGCTCTATCACTTCAAATTACTAACATAATGTAGATGACATACTTCAAAACCTTGTATTAAAGCAACAAGGTGATGAATGAAAGCACAGGGATTATAAATCATCACAGTAGAATAACAACTTGTACACAGACTACAGGATTTATACATCAAATTCATCAATCTTGACGCCTTTCATTAGATGCTAGCTTAAGATTGTGAGTTCAGGAGCAGTAACCTCCATCATCCTTGGTATGCTATCAATAATATTTGGAGTCACCATTGCTGGATTGGCAGCAGCTGCTTGGGGGTCATAAGCTGCAAGATGAACGCCTAATGCAGCCCTGCCCGAAGGATCAAGATTATTCGACCACGTAGCGTCCCATTCGACAGCTTTCGCTGTGCTGCAAGCTACGCTTGCTCCTCCTGGAACAGTTAGCCTGGCAGAGTTCTGCGAAATACAAACAAGGATGATTCAAAGTACTAGTAAATTTATATCTTGATTGTGTAGCTGACTTGTAAAAAACTTAATTTTCAAATGAAAACATTCATTCAGTATCCCATTAGCATGGACTAACGATATTCAGGCGAAAAACCCTTAATTATTAAAAAATTTTCACATGAAACCATTTATCCAGTATCCTGTTAGCATCGATTAACAATATTTAGGCGAAAAATCCTTAATTGTTAAAAAATGTAAAGCATAGATTATTTTTTAATTGGATTACCTGTGGGAAGAATCTCTCAAAAATCATTCTATAGTAGTATGCTTCCTTGGTAGTTGGGGTATTATGAGGGAAAATATGCCCAGCATTTTGCATCATCTTGTCTGTCACCTGAAAGCATTAACCAGGCAGTAGCAGAGAGCAATAATAAGCATATCTCTGTCTCATTGCCCTTTTAGATTCCAATAATGAATCAAACTAAAGAATACAAAGGACAAAAGGTTATGTATATACATGTTGAGCAGCATGGGCTTTGAGACCATCGATCCAGCTATAGCCAACACCATCACTAAATTGTTCTTTCTGCCTGTATAGGATATGCTGCAAGGAATCAAACAATACAAGTTAATTGAAGCAATCAAAATGATTTACTTGATAAGAAAGAAGCAATTAAGTTTATTCACCTTTGGCAGGTAAGGTTGCTCCTCATCATCGAAAGCTCTCCTAAGCACCCATTTTTCAATGCGTCCTTGTTCTGGTTTAATCTGAAATTGATGAAAATACAAGATCTAAATTAGCTAAAACTAACATAAAAAGGACGACCCAGTGCACTAAACATCCCACATGTGTGAGCTCCAAGGAGAGTTGATCAACATATGCCCCAAAATTAACATATGAAATTAAATGAAATGAAAGAATGGCCTTACCATTTTCCACTCAGGATCAATAGCCATAGCAACATTAATAAATTCTTTATCTAAGAAAGGGACTCGAGCTTCCAAACCCCAAGCAGATGTTGCTTTATTGGCTCTTAAGCAGTCATACTGGTGAAGGGCCTTTATCTATAAGCATAGAACACAAATTAGAACTATATTCACCGTTGTCTCTCTGATAAGATTTTGATTTTGATACAAGAGCTTCTTGTTATGCATAATATAATTACCTTCCGACATGTTTCGCGGTGGAACTCTTCCTTATTAGGTGCCTTGTGGAAATATAAATACCCACCAAATACCTCATCAGAGCCTTCACCAGAAAGGACCATCTTGACTCCAAGTGCCTTGATTTTGCGTGACATTAGGAACATAGGGGTGCTTGCTCTAATAGTTGTAACATCATACGTTTCAATATGGTATATCACATCTTCAATGGCATCAATCCCATCCTGTCAAATCCAAAATACACTCAACTTTAACATTTAAACCTTGTGAAAATTCACCGTTAAAGTTTGGATTTTTAAGTAATCAAATTTTATAAAATTTGCAAACTATGAAACTGAAGTTGAAATTGTATAACGGATGTTTCTATTTCAAACCTGCACAGTGAAATGAAATTCATGGTGAACAGTACCCAGATAATCTGCAACTTCTTTTGCAGCCTTCAAATCTGGTGAACCCTGTTTGGCAATATAAAAACTATGGTTAAACAAATTACAGAGCAATTTTTGAGTACTAGGAGAAAACAAATTATAGCACACACCTCTAAGCCAACACAGAAGGAATGGAGCTGCGAACCCCATTGCTTGGCAGCCTTTGTTCCTGCCAAGTGGCGAGCAGTGATGGAAGCAACCAATGATGAGTCGAGGCCTCCAGAGAGGAGAACCCCAAAGGGCACATCAGTCATTAGCCTTTTAACCACGGCCTGCACATATTACACAAAAACAAATTAAGTGACCTAAAATCACAAAATTTTAAAATTTTGTGGCCGTCTCCTGAAATTTTAAAAGTTTTTTATAATAAAAGAAAAATTCCAGTACTGTCCTGTGATTTAAATCTTATTAATTAAGGTTATTTTGTTTAATTTTTATATATTTTTCATCAATTGCCTTGTAAAATAGTAAAAATACCTCTTTTTATCACTTATTTTTTATATATTTTAAAAAAGAAATTAGATGTATAATTTTGTTAATATAAAATTTTAATACTTTTATAAAAATTTAATAAAAAGACGCAATAGTAAAACGGAAACAAAACATAAAAATAAATTAATATCTTTTTAAAAAGATAAAAGACAGATCAGTTGTGTTTGTAACTCCGCGTTTTGTGTCTTACATTTTCAAAAGCACGCCTTAGAGCAAGAGGATCGTACGGAGTGGACGGAATAACATCGGAGAACCAAGGAGGATTATACCATGGCCTTAATCCACCAGACTTGCTGGAGTACAAGTGCCCTGGTGGAAAGCTCTCAAAATGTTCACAGTCATCATTCAACCCTTTCAGCTCAGATGCAATCCAAATAGAACCTGATCACGTTAATTACTTAATTACTACTAACCATTGACCCAATCCAGCAAAATTAATTAATTAAAATAACAAATTAAAGTTTTACCATCAAGTCCCCATCCAATATAGAGAGAGGTGATACCGATGGCATCACGGGCGACGATGTAACTATTGTCACGAGTATCCAAAATTACGAAAGAAAACATTCCATCCAACATATCCACAAAATTTTCTCCATATTCTTCATACTAATAAAAATCCAAACAAATTAACTAATTAATTAGTTAATTAATTAATATTAATTAAGCAAATCAAAATGACAAAAAAATCTTAATTAACCAACCAGATGAGCAATAACATCACAATCACTGCCTGTTCGAAACTTGTGATTAGGCAAACGCTTCCTCAGCTCTTCGTGGTTGTAAATCTCTCCATTCACCTATTTTTTAAATCATAAATTAATTTTTGCACCCATAAATAAAAAAAAATAATAATAATATGAAAAAAAAAAAAAAGATTACTGACAGTGACAACTATGGCTTTGTCTTCATTAAAGAGAGGTTGATCACCAGAAGCAGGATCTATGATAGCAAGACGTTGATGAGCCAAATAAAAGTCTCCTTGCTGGTAGAGCCCACTCCAATCAGGTCCCCGGTGTTTCAATCTGTTGTCATTTCCATTTTTGGTATTATAAGACGGATCATATCAAAAACTCGAAAACGACAGTAACACCAAAAAAAGGCTCATTTGTTCCGATTCAACTGATAAAATTTAAACATTCCATGAGTTTATCATACTTATATATTTTCAGCTTAGAAAACATAAATTAAACTTATGTTTCCTTCTTCCATTATTTTTCCAAACAAAAGGTGAAAAAAAAAACAGACAGAAGATCATTGACCTGCGAGAGAGCTCGAGAACGCGAACTCTTTTGGCCTGAGAATCATCGGAGCAACCAAGAACAGCAAGAATGCCACACATTGTATAAATTCTCTAGCTAGAAAGAAGACAGAAGGAAAGAGAGAGAGATATATTACAAGAAGAGACAAAATTATCTGAAAATGGAAAAAGGGAAGAATCGAAGAGAGAATGGCGGAGGGTTGATAGGAGGAAACAACACGTAACAGAGAGGGGAGTGAAGATGTTGTTGAATTAGTATGCTGCTGTTCGTCTAAGGCCACGTATTTATAACAGAATGTGAGTACGGACCCGCCAATAAACGGCGTCGGTTTTTTTTTTATTTTTATTTTTTTAAGTTATCCAGGAAACTTGGCGGGCCAACAGCTACATCAACCATGCAGGCTACACGTGTTAAGCTCCCAGTTTTCAATTCACCTTATCCGTTTCAGAGAGGTATGTCCTTCCTTGCTGACTCACTATTTCATTTTTGGGTAGGTACCGTATAATGTAAAAACGTTGTAAATTGAGTTGACCAAAATGACCAACCGAATCGAACCGAGTTTTATTTGATTGGTTTGCTCAAAATAAGTTCGCTGTTTCGATTTATTTTGATTCTAATCGAAGTTTCAAATTTTCAATTTGGTTTTATTAAATCCAATCGATTTGTATTAGAAGCCAAAAATAAATCTCACCGACTCGGTCTAATGTAATTCACTTTTTTCAATGAGTTTACTGCGGTTAAATTTTAATTCAAAAAAATTCGATTTGACCTCTAAATCTCGGTTTGATTTGATTTTAAAACGAATTTGACCGTTTGAACACTCCTAATTTTAACAAACTGCAACTTATTGTCTTTAGATTAAAACTAATACTTTTTATCAATATAATAATAAATATATTAATAACATAAAATTATTTTTTATAACAGTTTATCCTTTTAATTTTTGATTTGTGATTTTATAAAATTTTATTTCTATTATAATAAAAAAAGAAAATTAAACAGTTTTACTCAAAGAGATGAACATGAATTGAAAATTAGAAATGAAAATGGCAACGCTTGAAATTGTATAAGAAATTGAAAATGAATCCAAATATCTTGAAATTGAAGAGTTTGTGTTGATTTTTAAAAATCCATTTATCTTTATCTCTAATTTATTAAAAAAAATTATTTAATTTAATTGACTTTGAAATTTAATTGTAACTCAAATTTATTCAATAATTTATAGATAAGGAATACAAATATGGGCTCCACAGCTTCATATTCCAAGGTGAAATTTCCTTATCCTTTTTTATTAAACCACTAGTATCGGGACTAATCCGGTTCGATATTTAGTTATAGTTAAGACATCAGACATCTCCCTGTAGGTGCATTTAGTGGCGATTGCATTCGATAGCTCTTTTCACATGTTCAAATTATATTTTCAACTGAGTCACAACCCACTCGATGCTTTTTATTCAAGTGTAAGTATATATTAATGATAAATTATTTAGTTCTTTGGGCTTGTTTAGTTTGGTTGGGCTAAGTGAATTCAAGAACTTGAATTCATTAAAAGTAATAAATTTGATCATGTTTGGTTTTCAAAAATAAAGAACTTTTGGGAAGTTGAATTGCCGGACATTCTGTCCCAACGAAAATGCACTTCCTGACCTATTTGGTGCTGCCGTTGCAATAATAAAAAGCTACGAAAGCTTGTGGAAATTTGGTATTTTTGGGTTAAGATGACTTGTTGCGACAATTCAAACCAATTTGATCTCTTAACAGACCTAAGAAATTAACTTCATTAATTAATCTAATAAAATATTCCACAAACACAATATTTTTCTAATTACGATAATATTTTGGTTATTATTACGTAATATATGTATATATATATATATATATTATAAGATAAGTTGAATGATGTCAAATATATGTTATATGTGCTTCATAGTTTTTTTTTTTTTAATGAATTATACTTAAATTCATATGTAGGAATATTATCATCATTTTTCCGAGGTGGAGAGCAGGAACTACGCATGTCCAATAGCCAATCCTAAGGATTGGACACCACGTCGATATAAAAAAAAAAGAATATTATCAACATTTCATATGTAAAAATTCATTAACACGGTTTTATTTTCTGGAATTCAATATATCAACCAAATATATTCAGACTATACTTTCTTGGAAGTAACTTGAAATTATATTTCTTCGAAAGTAAACTTTCCAGAAAGTGGGTGAATTTAAACCAAACAAGGCCTTAATATTTACAAAAGTAAACTCCAAGTTCTTTTTAAAAAATCAGAAAGACTTGAAAATCATATTTCCTCCTAAATGATTGTTTTTAAATGATTTGTGGAATTTCCAGTCATTCACAATAATAATAAACATAATAATGCATAATAAGAACGGTTAGATATCTCAAATGGACAATCCAACGTTTCAACTGTTACAATCATGATTTTTTTTAAAATGATTTGTGGAATTTCTAGTGATTCACAATAATAATAAACATAATAATGCATAATAAGAACATTTAGATACCTCAAATGGAGAATCCAACATTTTAACAAATTTGATGCGATTCTAGAATCTATGGATAATATCTCATTTCATTATTTAATTTGAGATAAAAACTCTTTTGCTGATAGCTTGAGTTAGAGAGGCGTGTAGATGCAACAACGTCATTTCCTGCTTCGTTATGATGTTTACTGCTGAGGTTATTATGATATTTTCTTTATTTTTATTTTTTATTTTTTATTTTTCTTTTCCTATATTGAGAAGAGACATCAACTTGATGTATAGTTTACTGGATTTTTTCACTTAGCATTTTCGAACTAGGTTGAGTGTACTGGAATGTCCGATGGCTCGAATTTAGATGCTTGGTTATATTAAATTTTTTTCGAATTTTAATAATAAAATAAAAATTTTGCTAACAAAAGAAAGGAACTGAACAGTTAGGAAAAAAAATATCACTAAACTTCTCATTGATTATCTCATCCTAAATTTAAAAAGATATGGGGATGAACACTCAGCTCTATATAAGACCATTTTAGAATTTATAATTAGTTCAATTTTGATTTATAATTTTTGATAATTGTAATTTTGGTTTTCTTGTTTAATATCAAAATAATTCAGAAATTGATTTAAACTGAATCAATTAATTCATTTCAATTTTTAGTATAATCTTTATTTATTTTAGTTTAATGAAAAAAAAAACTTTCAATTTTTTCAATTCAGTTTGGAACTGAACCATATCTTCATTTGAAGTCGTATGAGATTATCTTAGATAATAAAAGCTATTATATAGTATTTTCGAGGGGTGAGATGGGATGACAGTGATTCCATCTTCTTTAAATAGAGGTCTCAAGGTCGAGTATAAGTATGGAGTCTCTTTAACTACTCCGGAATGAGCGCTTTGCCCCTCTTTATGGGCATTTGCTGGCGCGAATCCGGATTACTTGAATCAATGGATTTCGGACACCAAATGGTTAAAAAAAATATATTATATAGTAATTGATAAAATATTAAAAATATAATATAAAAATAATACACTAAAAGAATAATATGTCACGTGTCACTTACATTCAATAATTGAATGTAGACTAGACAATTACGAGGGGCCTTAATTAATAAATAGACCAAACAAGATTTCTTGCGTATTTATTATATAATTTTGAAGTTTCATATAATTTTAACATTTCAAGCTAATTGGTTCTGTTCTACACGTCAGGACATTAAGCTTTGTTTGGATTGTAATTTCGGGAGAGAAAGAAAATATTGCAGAAAAATAAAGAGGGAAAATATAAAAGAATTGTTCTCCTTGACATTTAGATATTGGAGAGGTAAATAAGGAAAAAACATAATTTTTTTTTTCAATTTTCCTCCAAATTTGAAGAGAAAATGGCTTGTGAACCCTATAATTTATTTTTTCTTTATATTTTCTTCCTTTTCATGCATTTCCAAACACGTAGAAGTAGAGCCAGACTCCAAAATTAAAAGGAACTGACGAAAAATTTTCAAAATTAACTATTTTATGAGGAAAATTTTAAAAAAAAATTTAGAATTTGTGGGTGTTGGACTCGGACTAGTTTCCTTCCCTCTACCTCTGCAAATAAATGAAGAAAAAAAAAAAAAGTTTGTTTTCCTTCTCAATTTCCTTTCTTTTCATATTTTTCATCCATCCAAACAGAGTGTAAGGATTTCTTGTAGAGAATTTTCCACGAGATAAAATGTCAAAAGTGCAACATATTTTAATAAAAGGAGAATAATATTAATATGAGCTTTCTTTGACGAAATAACAAAATGGGACAATAAAATAATTATAGTCCACGCTGAAATGATATATCAAAATGTTCATTACATCACTTGATTCTGAAAATGAAATTTATAAAACTAGCTTTGAGTTCCAAAATCCAAGTGGATCTGAATGTAAAGTCAAATTAAGAAAATTAAAAAAAATAATAATACTTGTGAGGAATTTCTAAAACGTGTGACACGTAAATAAATAACTTAGTAGTATGTAAATGTACGACCTAACAATAGATTTTGACTCGAATCTCCTCCTCAATATTAAAAAAAAAAAAAATTATAAACTCGAAATCGAGTAAAATCAGTTTAATTTTTTTGAGTATTGGAGAAGAGGAAATTTGAACTTGGATCTATTGCCATGTTGTATATGTACGTATTAGTAGGTTATGCTTTGGTGTGCAAAATTGAGTTAAATTTTCTTTTTTAATAATAAAATCAATATGATTTTATGAGTTTTATGAATCTTAATGTTTATGATTTGTAATATTATTTTTTAATACATCCTTATCAGATAAAATTTTCAGCATAAATCTCTATCTAGAAATTAGTTGTCCTTTTCCAGTGTCGTTTTGATGTATAATTATGGATTTTGTGTATTTTGATTCCTCCATTTGGTAAAGTTTGATTGCATTTGGCTTCTTCTCTGTTTGTTATTTTGCATATATTTTCCATTTTTGCTTGTTTTGTTGATTCAATTTAAACTTGTAATGCACTCCTCTTTTGCATTTCAACTCTCGTTCTAAACTGCGTTTTAAGCAATAAATTCCTTAACGCTAAGTTCAAAATCTCCTCTCTTCCAATGCTTAATTATTAAATTTTTATATGTTTTGATTTAGGAAGTGATCCTTATTTATTTTTATTAAATTCAAATTTTTTATTTCTTTTTAGGAAGTGATCCTTATTTATTTTGATCTTATCTATTTTTTAAATTTTTTATTTCTTTTTTGGAAAGGATTTATTTATTTCTAAATACATAAATAACTAAATATTTAAACCTCTTTTTCTTGTTTTTTTTTTTTTCCTTTCAAAAACTATAGACATCAATTAACAATTTTTTCTAATTATATCTACATATTTTAATAGAAGAATTTTTTTACAATTTATATTTATTTTGTAAATTTAAAATAAATTTAGAATCAATGATATTACCTTTTATCCTATCTATTTTTTGAAAATTATATTCGTAAATAAATTTAACAAGATAATTATGACTTTCTTTCTTCTTTGGTTTCAAAAACTATATCTCCTTATTAAATTTTTTTACATTATCAGCTTAATAATATTATTATTTACCTGTGTATAACTAAAATGTACAATTAATTAAGAATATATTTAATAATATTTGTACTATAGGAAATAATGTTATAATTTTCTTTATTAAGAAACCATTTTTATATTTATCATTACTGATTGATTTAAAGTATAGTTTATTGTTCTTTCAAAACATTTGATAATTCATGATAGTTTATCAAAAATAATAATATAATTAATTATAATAATTTATTAAAATAATATTTAAATACCCGCGCGCGCAAAGCACGGTTTTCGACTATTTTATATATATATTCAAACCCAATACTTTTAAATAATTTTTTGATAATCATATCTTAGAACAATAGTTAGATGAGTAGGGGTGTAAATGAATTGAGCAGGAGTCTAATGATGTTCAGCTCGAAAGCTCGTCGAGCCTTATTAAGCTTATATATATATATATATATATATATATATATATATATATATATATATAATTACTCGAGTCTCGAGCCTAAAATTTAATGGACGGAGGATATATGTAGTTAAAAAAAAAAGTAAAAGGAAAATAAAAAACAAAGTGGCAGTAAAAGCCTAGTGTTTTCTTCTTTTTTTTTTTTTTTGTTTTTTTTTTTTGTTTTTGTTTTTGTTTACAACGGGGGAGTAAAATTGAAAAGAAATTATATTAAACAAAGGCCAGTAGAACTCTTAACTTCCATTTTAGGGTCAGAGGAACAAGTGACAAAGCTGAAAGTAGCCTACTTTAGAGAATAAAACAACATCCAGTTTCATTTTTTACTGTGTTCATTCTCTAACTCGGTTTTCTCACTGGCCTTCTTCTTTCTCACGCATTGATGGAGTTAAGCCTACGATTGATAGTAGAGGAACCAGTGGTGATGGAGGCAGCTGAAAATGTATTTGGTGGTCTGAAATGGGTTTGGTATTAAATGGTAATCAGCCCAACCGCCTATAATATTTTAATAGCAATTTGATTACAAAAATTACAAGCTTTGTGAAAAAAGATCACAAAAAAACTCCTAAAATATGAAAGTATTCATGTTCAGCCATGGCAGACTTGAAACAAAATATGAAATAATAAAGGGGAATCATGAGTTTTTCTTGGATGTTGACACGACACTTCCTTCAAAGAGAGAGAGTTTCTAATATTTTAGTATTTTGTATTTAACTAATTGGAGGAAAAAGTTGTAAATTTTTGAAGAAAAAATATGTTTTGATTAAAAATTCTTTCTCTAGTTTATAAGAGAATTTTAAATACAGTGACTTCTAATATCCTTTGTTATTAATTCTTTATGAGTTTGTTAAGCAATGTCTCCTTTCAAATATTTCATGATGTATGTTTATAATTTGACAGGATAGTCTTTCAATAATATATCTAAATTAGCTAAGAAAGTGCTAAACATTGTTGGTCAGTTCATTGGAGTTTCCAAATCTTGTTTGAAAAATATAATAAAACTAAAACTAAAAGAAACAATATTATATTTTTCCGCTTGAAGATGACCTTGACCGATATAAATCTTTATAGTACCAACTGGTCCTTTAATTGATTTGGACAATAAAATAACTTCTTCGGATTTTCTATGCTTGGAATGCTTTTCCAAAAACTTATTGTGTATGACGTACATGGATGAGTTCAAACCATTATGCATTAATAGCATCAATGGAGGAATATGCCGCACTACCAAGCTCCATTGATCGAAGATACACATCAATAAAACAAGATCTAAATTCTCCAATCAAATAAAATAAAATATCATACCTTTTAGGAACAAATATTTACAAAGAAGGAACTAAACTCTCACGGAAGAATGGACAAAAGAACTCTAAATATGGAGACAAAGCAACAATAACAAAAAAAAAAAAATCTAAGCTTACGAAAGATGAATAAAAGATTAGGAGCGAAAAGGAAGAAAGAAAAGTAAGGGGCTATCGCTGATTAACAATGACAGCCCCAACCAAAAGCTAGAGTTAGATAAACTAGAGAGAAAAACCCCCTATTTTATATAATTCTATTGGAGTCTCCAAATTAGAAATCTAGGTATTTCAAATATAGAAAATGAGTTTTTCGACATTTTTTTTAGCTATTTGATTGCTATCTACTTCTCAAACATTGTTCAATCCTGTAAATAGAAACACTCACTGTATATTTTGTACTTATTACGTTAATTTTTTATTTAAAATAATCATATTGCTCTTAAAATAGAAAATGTGACTTCGTAAAATTAAAACCGGTTCTACGTCTAAATGGAGATTTGTTCATAAATTAGCCTAAAATAAGATTTTATAAAACAAAAAAATCAAAATAAATAAATATAAATATAGACAAAAAATGTATTACAAAAAAAAAAAAATATCAGAGTATAAATTGCAATAATTTTTTTTCTAAATTTATTTACTCATATTTCATACTTATTATTCATTATTTTTTCAAATTTATTTATGTATGCATTTCTGTGCTTCAAGTTATTACCCAATCATATATAAGTTCTCACTAATTTTCCATCGGTATTTCATATTTATATAATAATATGTTTTCTCTATTTCAATTGGCCACATATAAATATTAAATTAGTATTCTTTTTTCTTTGCATGAATAATTCATTTATTAATTAGAATAAAAATTTTCAATTTTACATAAACATTTGAATCAAATGACCTATGCATTGCATGCACTTTAAATTTTAACAATTCATTCAATACACATTTTATAACTCAATACTAAATATATTATACAGCCGCGCAATGCGGGCAACTCAATACTAAATATATTATACAGCCGCGCATTGCGGGCGAAACCGCCTAATAGATAAACATTTGCGAAACCGCCTAATAGATAAATAATGTTCGTCCTGAAAAGACTCATAGTAATAACTGCAAAAACCAAGTTTCTGGAACTTTGAAAGTGAAGCTAACATAATCATACTTCAACAATTTTATTATGTAAACTGATTTACAAGTAATCTTCCTCCAAAGAATAAAATATAAATCCACAAATCTATTTAGAATGAACAAATCAATGTCGCTACCTTACGGGTAAAAATCCCCATAAATAGCAAAAAGACTAATTTTATATCAGGCTCCTCTGAAGAATGAATTATAAGATCTAAAAGAATGAAAGAATTAATATAAATCAGTTGTCTGCATACTTTTTGTCATCTAAGCCTTCAACTTCAACCGGGGAGTAACTAGCAAAGAGAGAAGGCAGGCCAGCATTGCAAGGTTTTTTTAAAGACACTAACAGCAAGCAGTAGAAATACGGATCGCATCTACATATTTGTCAGCTGAATTTCTAATAACTTTTTCTACTTAACTTCAACACAATTAAATATAACGCTCCATTTGGATCAACATCACGCTGATATCATCAGTACAGCCCCGTGAAACAGAGATATCAGCAAGCTTTTTACAGGCCAACAATGGGTCTGGCTTATCCACTCCTATGCACAATGGGCGAGCAATATCTATAGCTTCCTGATTACCAACCTAACCAAATCAATAAATATGAAATCGTTCAGATACTAACAACCATTGATATATTCTTCAAATAGTAATTTGAAACCAAAAGTACACTCAATTCTTCTGAATTAGCCTGTTTAAACATACCTTATCCCATAAACCATCAGAAGCTAGTATCAAGAACTCGTGCTCAGGTTTAATCCTCACAATTTTTGTGTCAGGCTCAGCTATCACCCACTGTTTAAGATGCCCATCTCCAATGCCTCTAGATACAGCCAAAGATCCCTGAACTCTCCAAACCCCATGGATCAAATCAACATACCCACCCTGCAAAAACAAATCCCGCCATGAGACTTTCCATTGATACACAAATTTTATATGAAAATTGAATATAACTTAGTCCTGAGGCTTACCAAGGTCTCAATTCTATCCTTCTCGTCTTCCCTAACCGTAGTACCAGTGTCAGGTTCCTTCATTTCCATTCTTGATTTTTTTTTTCTTTGTTTTTCATTTATTTCTCGTTCTCCTTCGTCCTTTTTTTTTATATAAATACATATACATAGACAAAGAGGAGGAGTTATTGAATATATTGTTGAATTAATTTGTGGGTTAGCCGGCAAATATATGTTTATTGTTTTATTTTTTTATTAGTGGATTTTGGGCATGTTGAAGCCAATTAATTTCTTGAAAAATTTATATATGAAAAGGCAAAAGGATGGTTAATATAAGCCAATTCATGGCTATATGATTGAAATCTGACAAGTTCGGTTTGTTAATTCAAAGTTTGATTTGTTCAGAAAGATTAATATTCTGTAGAGAAGCTGAGATGGTCAAAGAAACCATCTTGTTCTAGCTTTTAAGTTTTCACCTGTTTATTCTCTGTATTTAACTAGTCTTAATTAAATCTAAGGAGCATGTAATCTTGATGATTGCTTTTTTCTTTGTTATTGTCTCTAAAGTCGGCTGTAGCTAGCTTAATTTGCTAGTGTATACTTTTGCTTTTTATTTTTTTTATTTGTTATTTTTTAGATTAGGAAAAAATATGCTGTAAAATAATTCATTTGCCTTTTCTTTTGGTCATACTTTTCATGTATAATAATTTCACTGTTTATTTGTTATTTCGTCTAAACTGAGTTACTTTAGACTAAGAGAATGAAATTATTTCTTTTTGATATACATTGTTGTTGGTTTACCTTTTTTATTTAATGATGTTATATATAATTTTAAATATATTTCTATTTAATAATGTTATGTATTTTGAATATATTGTATCTAAATATAATGTCAACGTTTGTGAGTATAGATTGCAAAGATAGTAGCAAAAATGATACCAATATGTCGACACCTTCTTATTCTATGATGATTTATTATAGTTTATTATGTTTTAATTGATTTGTAGTTTGTTATTGTTATTATTGTTATTGAATTTTTATATATTTTTGATTGTCAAATTATTTAATTGAGATATTGGTTTGATTGTGCGTATTATTTATTTAGGTTGAATTTTAATTCATTTTTTATATTTTTTTGTTCCATTGTCGGATTCAGATTCAGGTTCTAAGCGGGTTTTGGTTTTATGGATTGAATGAATTTGTGATTAAACGGGTTCAAATAGTATGTGGATAATTTTAAATGGATTTAGAAATGAGTCGAATATTATTGGTTTATTTTTTAACGGATTCGGAACTGATTCGGATATTCAAATTAACAATCAGGTCGGATAATTCATTTCTGGCAGGTAACCTGTGACATCCTACTGAGTTGAGTCTTTGCATAGAGTCGAGTTGAGTCGGGCCGAACCAAACCCGGTTGGGGTAGAATGGGATTATAAGTGGACTTACTTGAATGAGAGAAAAAGATCAAAGTATAAGGGTTAGGATTTACTTGCACTAAAAGATCAAGCTTAGGTATTAAGTTGTAACCTGTTGACAATTGAGGTACCATTTGGTAAGTTTCACATAAAAAGTCATTGATACTTTGATGGCCTACCCGTGAAAACCATTTCACTTTCCCATTTTCATCTTTATCTTCATCTTCTTCATTTCCTTCCTTTCCCTTCCTTTCTCCATCCATTTTCATGGTAGTTAAGCATTAAGTCAACCTCTATTTCTCCAAGTAAGTAGAATTTCTTGAAGCTTTATGTTATTCAACCTCTAATTGAGTTATATTGTAGATAAGTTATAAGAATTCTGATGTGTATAGGACAAGTGAGTTCAAAGATAGCAGAAAAAGGAAGCTAAGAAGAGCTCAAGCTTTTTGGAGTGAAGGTTTGATATCTCTTGTCATTTACCATTTTCTTTGCATGAGAACTTGTGTGGTGTGTTGCTAATGAGACAATATGTTGCTTAATGTTGAGTGAGAGGACTGAAAATGGTGAGAAAGCATGGGATGAACTGAATAATTGAAGTAGATATTGAGTTTATGCTGAAACAGGTTTTGCTGGAAAAAGAACCAGTAACTTCACCTTGATTTTAACCCTATTTAATGATGGAATTAGGAAGTTTCATAGAAGAGTTATTTGTTCCTCTATGTGTTAGCTTTACATGGGTTTTTGAATCACCCAAATCGGAGTTATATATTGAGAGATATGACCAAAAGAGTACAGACTGCGCAGGCTGAAAAACACGTTGCGCGCTCGCGAATTTCGTTGCGCGCTCGCGAATTGTGCCTGTAAACTCTCTGACTCTCATTTGGTGCTTTTCGCGCTCGCGAATTTGGCCTGTAAACTCACTGACTCTCATGTGTGCTTCTCGCGCTCGCGACTTTTCAAGGCGTGCTCGCGACTTGTGTTTTTATGCTCTTTTGGACTTCATTTTCTATGCAATTGTATTCCTTTGCTCAACTTGTATGCCTCCAATCATTGTAAAACAAAAAGACAACATTAGAACATGTATCAAAACAACATGCAAGCATGCAAATGATGTGAAACCAGGTAAACATTATGATTTATGAAGTTATGAAACCATTAATATGCTATTGTGTTATACTATTGACATACCAACATTATGCTCCATTGAGGTTAGGTAGAAACCATGTAGATAAGGCTATGTCGCGACATAGAATAGCAGATCTGCACCCCATACAGTTTGGTACTCCGGTTACAGGCCGTTGAGTGGATATGATTATATATGGGCCATAGCAGCCAAGCATACAGTTTCATCCAGTTTCATACAGTTTTTCTTATCACTTCGGTTTCACTATAACCTTATGGAGCCATACAGATATCTTGACATAACATTGCATGAATTATACAGTATAATAAACAGCAAGAAAGATCATCAAGGTAAAATGAAAGTATCATGATATGTGTGCTTATATGTGCCATATGTGTTTACATGGTTCTTTCTACACATGTATGTGATTAATTGTTTCTTTCTATGTTGAGATATCCACTGAGCTTTATTTGCTCAGCGAGTTACCTGTTTAACTCGCAGGTTTTGAGACTGGACCGTAGAGAGTCGGCTTACAACTGCTGCAGTTCATCTGTAGCAGACTCAGTCTTCAGGGTAGCTACTCATTTTGATGTGTATCTTTTGTCTATCCTTTTCATGGCATGTACAGGGCACACAGTTGGGCCCATTTCATTTTGCAAACTAGTATCATGTCTTGTAAATATTAAGTACATTATTAATATAAACAGCATCAGCATGATATAAGAGTCTGTATCCATTATTATATCAGCATGACAGGTCATTAAGTCAACCAGTTTGTAGCGTCTTGGTTCGGTTCATTCGGGTTAACGGGTGGACCGGGAAGGGATGTTACATAACCACCGTGCTGTTCTCCCTAGGACTAAATAGCACTTTGTCCTTAATTATTCGTAGCACATTCTCGTCTGTCTGTCGCCGCTTTCTTCTTACTGGCCTTTGACCGTGCCAAATACAAGTTCAAGGCATTAAAACTTTCAACGAATTGTAACCCTAAGCCCCTCTTCTGTTACCTTCTCATCCTGCAGCCATTAAAACAATCCAGACCCTAAGCCCCTCTTCTATTACCTTCTCTTCTATTACCCTAAGCCCCTCTTTTGTCGCCGCTATCTTCTTACTTGCCTTCGCCCATGCCAAATACAACTTCAAGGCATTAAAACTTCCAACAAATTGTAACCCTAAGCCCCTCTTCTGTTACCTTCTCATCATGCAGCCATTAAAACAAACCAGACCTGTGCGGCTGCTGCTGGGAAGAAAGTCGCTTCCTGTACTGCCATCTCACTGGTAAAATTGTCCTCTTTTTAGTTTATCTTTATATTCTATGGAATCAATTCATTTCATTCTGCATCAAAGTTTTAAAATATGATATCAATTCCCTCACTTTATACCGCAACTCCTACTCTAATGGCTACACAGTTGCTACCATACTAAAATTTTCAATAGATGCAATAATCTACCTGTTTCTATACCTTTATCAATTATATTTGCAATAAGAATCCACTCCATATGTCAACTTACTTATTTTTATCTATCTTTCACTTCATATTTGACTTCAGGATTTTCAACCAATCTTTCCCTCATCTAAGTCTAGTAAGGTATTCATGAATTCTTCTAATTTTTATCTACCACTTACTCCTCATATGTACATTACAACTCGTTATATATATCATTTCTATACCCTTAAATCATTCAAGTCCATTCCTAATGTTATTTCTTCCATTTATTACGTTACACAATCATATACTCCAAATCTAATCACCACTTAACTTCTATACCAAAATCAGCTACCCGATATCTCCAGCATTCATGTTCTCAACTTGACTACTAACTGTCTACTTACTTATTATTATCACCACCCGTCTTTTTTTTTTTTTCCAATCTTCTTTCAAATTTTACTATCCTTGTAATCATTTCATTTTCTGCTCTAATCCAATTGGCTCCGTGATATAAATAGACAACTTTCAAAAATAATTTTCTATAGAAATAATCAATTTCAAATAATTTATCATAACACAATTTGAATTCAAAATTAAAATGGGGTTTTAAATTTAAATATCAAATATCAAGGAAATAAAACAATAAAAAGATTACCTTTTGAATAACTTCTAAAGAAATTCAGTAGCCGAGTTGAATACTAAAATACCAATTCCTAATCACCCTAAGTTCAGCAATCCACCATACAAATGGAACACCTATTTATTCTCTACACTATCTTGTTCACTGATAGGAATAGAGTTCGCATGAAAAGTAGTGTACTGGGTGATCAGGCCAATCCACTACCATCAGGTATTACTCTATTCCCTAGCCTAAGGGTTGATCCCAACTTTGGCCCCTATAGGTATTGCGACGGATTCATCCTACTGTCCACTACTTTCACTCTAATTTGATTTTTACAATAGGCATATGTTTTTCCATCGCATAGGGTCTAGTGCATCCACCATCCCTAGGGAGGAAAATCACAAAGTTTCCTTCCTTATGTCGGTTACGGCCGATCCCAACATAAAGAAATTTCCTATACTCCGCAGTTGTGTCCTAAAACCCTAACCTAAGCTCTGATACCAACTTTATCACGACCCGTTTCCATGGGCCGGATCGGCACTAAGGCCCCCGAGGCCCGTAGTAAGCCTGAATCACTAATACCTATTATCTCAATATAAATTTCAAACATTCAGCCCATATTAATATGAAAAATATACCTCAAGATTTTATTATACCTCGACCAAAATTTATCATCTTCAACATTCCACAGTTCGAGCCCCATTTACAATACAACACATTTCTAATATGGGCTAACAGAATTACTTCATCTATATTACTACACGATTAAAATGTATGTAAATTCTACAACTGCGGAGTCACTAACTGTTTGTATACATAGCTTCTTATACATATAGTTATATAGCAAAATAATTATGGAACTAGGATAACTTCTTTATAGCCCTGCGGTGAAGAAACATAGCTTAAACCGAATTAAACAGAAACTTACTTCCTGAAAAATTAAATAAGACATGTGAGTTTTCTAAGGAGTAATAATTATTGCACAACACCCGCAGTCACACAAATGTGTAAACATATCAATCTAGTCATCCGACTAGTTATATGCTCACGCAGCCAGTCACACAAATGGCACATCACCAGCACTCACAATTATTAACATCTTCATATAATCACATCACGTGGGAATTAGTCAGTGGAGTCACCAAAACCCCCGATGAGCCGTCCTCCCACATGGCCCATCCTCTCACGTGTGCACCAGGGAGCCGATCCCCCATTCTGGCTGACCGGTCTAATCCTCACTTGACCAGCCCTCTCATTGTTTTTCCATTCTCTCTTTTTTTTTATTATTATTATTTTTATACCAACAGGAGGCAATCCGGTCGTCTCCATCAAATCTAGATCATCAGGCGCTCACAACAGGAGGCCACCCTGCGGGCTGCGATCAAACCTAGATTATCCGGTGCGCCCAAATAAAGAAGCCAACCTATGGTTAACAGTAACGATAACAGTAGGTGCACACGGGGGGCGCCGATCTCCCATTTACCCGGCTAACAGAAATCAGAATCAAGATCCATATAACAGAATCAGAATATAACAGAATTCAGAATCAGGATCCGTATAACAGAAACAATCTCACAAACCCACGGTGACCCACTTCATCCCAATCCCACACAAACATGGCAAAACATTGTCACATCACAACTAATCAAACATTGCAGTTAATTGCAGACATATTATTCAGTCAAACATCGTAATGCAATGCACAATTAGACATTCATACTCAAATGTAAATAAATAAATAAATAATATTACCAATAAACAACAACGATACAATAACTAATAATAATAATAATAATAAACAATAATAATGAAAATAAATAAATAATCGAATAATCAAATGAATAACGATGATAATACATAAAGAATTAGAGCACTCTATTTATTATGTATTAAGTTCTAGAATTAATCTATATAAACTTATCAATTATGTTATTAATTAAAATCAGTCTAGGTTCTATCGAAATTTCAGCAGCGTCTCCCCTAAAAATAGGACTATCTACCTGTTTAAATATCACAATAATATTATATATTTATCAATCAATGCACGTAGCCCATCCGTCGGGCAATTCACAACAACTCAACCCGTCCGCCATAACCTTATTTTTCAATCATTAGATCAATCAATTCAGACAGCCCATTAACTTCAAGCTACATATATCATCCATCACACTTACATATATCCACTTAATAATTTCAACTAATTAACCTCCAAGCATGATTCAATAATAGTGTTAATTGCTCTATAACTATTTACTTTAAATTATAACTTCTCCTAACAATATTTATTAAAATTTCTAAATTAGCTTACATAAATATTAGTTAGAAATTTTTATCTCAATATCAAACCTCCTAATTATAATTATAGCTCATGTAATTTATTTGACAATGTTCTAAACTAATTTGCAATTACGTTATTCTAAAATCTTAAACCAGTTAACTAATCATATTCGCTATCGCAATTACCGCACACTAACCAATCTAATTTATTTACAAAGGACTATAAATGTCTATATATATATATATATATATATATATATATATATATATATATATATATATATATATATATATATTTAAGCTATTCCAATAACCTAATTTCTTATTATTCAATTTAAATTCATTAATCAATTAATTCTTTATATACAAAAATTGAGAATTGAGTCTTAGAACGTACCAATTGAGAATCGGGCGACGATTCCGTGATCAGCGTGAAGAGAAGAGAATTGTAACATCCTAGTGAGTTGAGTTGAGTCATTTCATAGAGGTAAGTTGAGTTGGGTTGAATCAAACCTTGTTGGGGTAGAATGAGAGTATAAGTGGACTTATGTGAATGTAAAGTTAGGACTTGCTTGCATTAAAACATACAGCTTGGGTATGAAGTTGTAGCCTTTGTACACTTGAGGTACCAATTAGATATGTTACACAGCCAACTCACTTCTTCTAGAGACTACCCATTCTTATCAGTTCACTTCCTATTTTCATGTTTATCATTCTCTTCTTACTTGTCCCGCCCATTTTCTTTCCATTGTCAACATAGTTAAGCATTAAGTTAACTGCAAGTAAGTAGAATTCCTTGAAGTTATATGTTATTCACTCTTTAATTGAGTTATATTGGAGATGAGTTATGAGAATTCTTGTGTATAGGAGAAGAAAGTTCAAAAGTTGCAGAAAAGAGAAGCTAAAACAGAGTCCCAGCTTTTTGAAACCAAGGTTTGATATCTTTTGTTATTTCCCATGTTCTTTGCATGAAAAATTGTATGGAGTGTTGTTCATGAGATCATGTGTTGATTATTGTTGAATGAAAGAAGTGGGAAGGATGTGAAAACAGGGGAGGAATATATGAAGTGGAAACAGAGTTTGCTGGAAATTTTACTAGCAACTTCATCTTGATTTTGACCTTATTAAATGATGGAATTAGAAGTGTCATAGAAGAGTTATTTGTTCCTCTATGTGTTAGCTTTACGTGGGCTTTTGAATCACTCAATTTGGAGTTGTATATTGTGAGATATGGCCAAAAGAGTACAGACTGTGCAGGCTGGAAACCGCGCGCGCGCGAATTGCATGAACGAGGTCGCGACTTGAGCCAGAAACCTCTCTGACTCTCATTTGACATTCTCGCGCTCGCGACTTTCAAAAGCGCGCTCGCGACTTACCTCTTCAGTGTAACTCGCGCTCGCGACTTGGCATGTCGCGCTCGCGACTGATGCTTTGACATTCTTTTTGTCTTCATTTCCTATGCAATTAACTTCCTTTGCTCATCATGCATGCATCCAATCATTGTAAAGCAAAAATACAACATAAGAACATGGATTAAAACAACATGTAAGCATTTATATGGTGTGAAATCAAATCAACATGATGAAATATGAAGTTATGCAACCATTTATGTATTATGGTGTTATATTATTGACATGTACATAATAAGCTCCATTGAGGTTAGGGAGAAACCATGTAGATAAGGCTATGTCGCGACATAGAATAGCAGATCTGCGCCTCATACAGTTTGGAACTCCGGCTACAGGCCGTTGAGTGGATATGATTAAACCGTGCGGTGCAAATCCGGTTAGGGGCACCAAAGCGGACAGTATCTCACTAGATCATACAGTGGCATAGGCGAATCCGGTTCGGGGCCTATAGCCTACAGTATTCATACAGTTTATCTTATCACTTCGGTTTCACTATAACCTTATGGAGCCATACAGATATCTTGACATAACATTGCATGAATCATACAGTATACTATACAGCAAGAAAGATCATCAAGTGAAACATGACAGTATCATGATATGTGTGCTTACATTCCATATGCGAGTAAATGTGTATTTATTTCCACATATGTATGTGCTTATATGTTTCTTCATTCATTGTGATATTCACTGAGTTTAATCAAAGTTGCAGAGTTCATACAGCATAATGAATAGCAAGTAAGACAATGAACATATACTGTTATGTATTCTTACATATTTATTGATTTCATGCAGACAACACAATGAACAGCAGGTAAGACCATGATGGTACCATAATGTGTAATATAAGGTTCATGTAAAGGAGTTATGACAGAAGTAGATTAATTATGTTTATGAGTTAAAAGTTTATTCGTTGCTACAAGAGACATTCATGTTAAAATTTACTGATTCTATGAATATCAATGCTTTATGAAATTGGTATTTGAAGTTAGTTGCTATCGCACTTTGTTTAGTATGTGAAGTATAAGAACCACTGAGTTTTATACTCAGCGCGTTGATTTTTATCACGCGCAGGTTGAAGATCGTGGTTGTTACTTGAAGACTTGAGGAGTACTAACAAAGCAGAAGTGCTTAATTTGGTCATAGTAGATTGAGAGATGTAGAATTAAGATTTATGGCATGTATTAAGAGTTATGGCATGTATAATTCTTTTATTGTTAGAACTTATGTGATTGTAAATATAAGTGAAACATGTAATTATTTTGGTGTAAGTAGTTGGTGATAAGAATAATATTTATGAAATGATTGAAGATGAAATAGTTTACTATAGTTGATATGATTAAGTCATGAAAACTTGATATAGATTCTGAATGAAATTAATTGCTAGATATTAAATGCTTTTGAGGATTTATATAATTATGTAAAGATATTTATATAAAGGGTTATTATGTTATGATGATTCTTGGAGATGTTGGAAGTTTAGAGTGTAATTGGGAGTGTTTATATTCATATTTTGCATACGGTATGATATCAGCATGACAGGATATAAGTTCAACCAGATTGTAGCGTCTCGGCTCGGTTCATTCGGGTTAACGGGTGGACCGGGAAGGGGTGTTACAAGAATTCTGTCTCTTGGGGCCTCGCCGGAGTGTCGCCGGCTGGTCACCGGAATGCCGCCGCCGGCAGCCGTGCACGGTGGCCGTAAAGTCGATCTTGCCCAGAAAATTGCAAGGTTACCACCACCCAACTCAAATTTGCGTAAGGAGTTCAAATCTACCATCAATTTGATGAGCCAATGGCTCGTGGGCCGGAACAAGCCCGACAGTCAGCAAGAAAGCCACCGATCATGGTGGTTTCACCAATCTTCACCAGAAATCCGATCTAACAGAGGGGAAAGGTTCGCACGGAGGAGAAGAAACGATCGACGCCTCTCCTTCTTGCTATAACCGCCGGAAACAGCGAGGATCGCCGGAAATCTTATCACGCGACCTTGAGATCTTCCAGTCGCGATCTTCATCGATTCTGGCCTCTATTCTGCGAACCAACACTACCAATGAGCTTCTCTCGTCGAGAGGATGAAGATTGAGGGCTTGGTTGCCGGGGTCCATGGCCGTTGGCCGGAGATTGCAGTGAGCCAGTGGGGAGGGGCTGTTGTGCGCGCCAGAAGAAGAAGAAGAGAGGAAGAAAAAAAAAGAAACTGTAACGCCCCAAAATTTTCGAATCTTAAAATAATATTATTTTATTGGGTCATGAATGGTGCTACAGAAAGGGGGATAATATTTTATTTAGATCCGAGGAAGATATTGAGTATGATTAACTATGAATGGGTAGTGATTTACCAGTCTATGAATAGTACCACCGGTCTGTGAATAGTACTACCGGTCTGGGAGTCGGTATTATTTTGGTCCGGAAAAATTACTATATATGCTTTATATTTTCTTTAATATTTTTGGAGTATGTATGCATGATTTTTATGGGTAGAAAGTAAGTAATGAATATTTTTGGAGAATTTAGATAATTAGTGAATAGTGAATTATGATGCTAAGTTAAGACGGTGTCTAATTCATAATCTTATTGAATGATTTGTATGTTAAGTTAAGACGGTGTCTCCGGCACCGAATGTGGCATCCGTCGTCGGGTCTCACGGGACTCGGCGGAGGGTGTTACAGAAACTAAGTCGGTTTCTAGATCATTCTGGTTCGATTTGAATCGGTTTGGTCTAATTCAATGATTTGGCTCGATTTGCTTGGTTTTCGGGGTTTTCACATGGTTTGCGGATCCAATTAATTTATTTTAATTGATTTAATATTCAATGCCCAAAATAATTCTTGAAGAGTTTAGAAAATTCTCGGTTAGGGGTTACAATACTATACTTTGGGCTTGGCCCAACTCGCGAATTAAGATTATACAGTACCTGCAGCCCATACAGTCGAAAATTCTAATTTTTGATTTAATAAAAATTCGAAAGTTTTGAAAATAAAAATTCGAGGTATTACACTCTATTATTTTAGTATTTTGTATTTAACTAATTGGAGGAAAAAGTTGTAAATTTTTGAAGAAAAAATATGTTTTGATTAAAAATTCTCTCTCTAATTTATAAGAGAATTTTAAATACAGTGACTTCTAATATCCTTTGTTATTAATTCTTTATGAGTTTGTTAAGCAATGTCTCCTTTCAAGCATTTCATGATGTATGTTTATAATTTGATAGGATAGTCTTTCAATAATATATATAGATTAGCTGAGAAAGTACTAAACATTGTTGGTCAGTTCATTGGAGTTTCCATTTTTTTTTTTTTTTTTGAGAAATATAATAAAACTAAAACTAAAAGAAACAATATTGTATTTTTGCGCTTGAAGATGACCTTGACCGATATAAATCTTTATAGTACCAATTGGTTCTTTAATTGATTTGGACAATAAAATAACTTCTTCGGATCTTCTATGCTTGGAATGCTTTTCCAAAAACTTGTTGTGTGTGACGTACATTGATGAGTTCAAACCATTACGCATTAATAGCATTATTGGAGGAATATGCCGCCCTACCAGGCTCCATTGATTGAAAATACACACCAATAAAACAAGATCTAAATTCTCCAATAAAATAAACTAAAATATCATACATTTTAAGAACAAACATTTACAAAGAAGGAACTAAACCCTCACGGAAGAATAAAAATAGATCTATTAAAAATAAATAAATCTAAGCTTACGAAAAACGAATAAAAGATTAGGAGCGAAAAGGAAAAAAGAAAAGTATGGGGCTATCGCTGATGAACAATGACAGCCCCAACCAAAAGCTAGAGTTAGATAAACTAGAGAGAAAAACCCCCTATTTTATATAATTCTATTGGAGTCTCCAAATTAGAAATCTAGGTATTTCAAATATAGAAAATGAGTTTTTCGACATTTTTTTTAGCTATTTGATTGCTATCTACTTCTCAAACATTGTTCAATCCTGTAAATAGAAACACTCACTGTATATTTTGTACTTATTACGTTAATTTTTTATTTAAAATAATCATATTGCTCTTAAAATAGAAAATGTGACTTCGTAAAATTAAAACCGGTTCTACGTCTAAATGGAGATTTGTTCATAAATTAGCCTAAAATAAGATTTTATAAAACAAGAAAATCAAAATAAATAAATATAAATATAGACAAAAAATGTATTGCAAAAAAAAAAAATATCAGAGTATAAATTGCAATAATTTTTTTTCTAAATTTATTTACTCATATTTCATACTTATTATTCATTATTTTTTCAAATTTATTTATGTATGCATTTCTGTGTTTCAAGTTATTACCCAATCATATATAAGTTCTCACTAATTTTCCATCGGTATTTCATATTTATATAATAATATGTTTTCTCTATTTCAATTGGCCACATATAAATATTAAATTAGTATTCTTTTTTCTTTGCATGAATAATTCATTTATTAATTAGAATAAAAATTTTCAATTTTACATAAACATTTGAATCATATGACCTATGCATTGCATGCACTTTAAATTTTAACAATTCATTCAATACACATTTTATAACTCAATACTAAATATATTATACAGCCGCGCAATGCGGGCAACTCAATACTAAATATATTATACAGCCGCGCAATGCGGGCGAAACCGCCTAATAGATAAACATTTGCGAAACCGCCTAATAGATAAATAATGTTCGTCCTGAAAAGACTCATAGTAATAACTGCAAAAACCAAGTTTCTGGAACTTTGAAAGTGAAGCTAACATAATCATACTTCAACAATTTTATTATGTAAACTGATTTACAAGTAATCTTCCTCCAAAGAATAAAATATAAATCCACAAATCTATTTAGAATGAACAAATCAATGTCGCTACCTTACGGGTAAAAATCCCCATAAATAGCAAAAAGACTAATTTTATATCAGGCTCCTCTGAAGAATGAATTATAAGATCTAAAAGAATGAAAGAATTAATATAAATCAGTTGTCTGCATACTTTTTGTCATCTAAGCCTTCAACTTCAACCGGGGAGTAACTAGCAAAGAGAGAAGGCAGGCCAGCATTGCAAGGTTTTTTTAAAGACACTAACAGCAAGCAGTAGAAATACGGATCGCATCTACATATTTGTCAGCTGAATTTCTAATAACTTTTTCTACTTAACTTCAACACAATTAAATATAACGCTCCATTTGGATCAACATCACGCTGATATCATCAGTACAGCCCCGTGAAACAGAGATATCAGCAAGCTTTTTACAGGCCAACAATGGGTCTGGCTTATCCACTCCTATGCACAATGGGCGAGCAATATCTATAGCTTCCTGATTACCAACCTAACCAAAATATGAAATCGTTCAGATACTAACAACCATTGATATATTCTTCAAATAGTAATTTGAAACCAAAAGTACACTCAATTCTTCTGAATTAGCCTGTTTAAACATACCTTATCCCATAAACCATCAGAAGCTAGTATCAAGAACTCGTGCTCAGGTTTAATCCTCACAATTTTTGTGTCAGGCTCAGCTATCACCCACTGTTTAAGATGCCCATCTCCAATGCCTCTAGATACAGCCAAAGATCCCTGAACTCTCCAAACCCCATGGATCAAATCAACATACCCACCCTGCAAAAACAAATCCCGCCATGAGACTTTCCATTGATACACAAATTTTATATGAAAATTGAATATAACTTAGTCTTGAGGCTTACCAAGGTCTCAATTCTATCCTTCTCGTCTTCCCTAGATGGGCGGTGATCAGATGTTAGGGCCTCAGCCACACCTCCTATGCTCATAACAGAGCGACAATCACCAACATTGGATACAACAAGGTTTCCCTTTCGAATCAGGGCTGTGACACAGCATGAACCTCCTCTTACATCTTCCTTTAGAAACTGACTATCTGTGTTTAAATAGCCATGTTTAACTGCATCCTCAATTTGTTCTTCACCCCTCTTGGCTATTTCTTCTATAATGTTCTTATCTAATTTATCTGCTGCATATTCAGCAGCTTTAGAACCTCCATGCCCATCAAAAATACCAAAAAAAGCCTGCATATAGCAACATATAATGTAAGACAACTTCTACATTCAAACATAATCAATAAAACCTATAAACCAACTATAAGTTTTGGCTTCTGCATTTGGTTTATACCAAAACCTAGCTGGCCTAAAACACAGTTCAATTATGCCTAATCTACAAATTCAGCAACTAAAATCTCAAATCAGTTATAAATCAAAACTAACTAATCTGCAAGCAAGTCCAACAAAATGAAAAGATTAATAATAAAATCAAATAAGGAAAACTATACCTGCTTAGGATCTCCTTGAAGATCAAGAACAGCAGAGAAGCGATCCTCCATAACCTCTCTCCTCCCTCTTTTACAATACACTGAATATCCATCGCCTTCTATCTCTATCTCCGCTTTCTCAGCAGCTGCCGATGTAATTGGACCTCCAAAAACCTCCATAATCGGAATATGAAGCCTCGCAGGTCTCTTTCTCTTTAAGACCGCCGCGGTGGACGCCGATGAACCAGAAGTAGAAGCTAAAGACGAAGAAGCAAGTGCAGTGGGAGGCTTCTGGAGGCGTAAACGCAAAGGAGAGCAAGGAGAGGATGGAGAAGAAGAAGACGATGGAGACTGCGATGGTTTTAGATGGTTAAGCGTTAGGGTTATAGTATCTGCCGGCGATTGAGATTTCAGTATGGGACTTTTATTGTTGCAGAAGAGAGACGACGACGGAGAGAACACGGGAGAATTGGAGACGGCAACGGAACACGACATCGTTTCTAGTTCCTGAGTTTGTTGTGTGTTTTAGAGCTTTTAGAGCTGTTTTGTGCAGTGTACTGTGTTATGATGAGTTAGAAAGAAGAAAGGCTTTTAAAGGGTTCCTAATTCCGTGTGTGGAAATATTGGTGAAACGGTTTGACCGATGATTCAGCTCTTCATATTTCGAAATGTCAGTTTTACCCTCAGGAGTCGAACGTTTTGTCTTCTTTTATTTTTCTTGCTTGTTGCTTATTTTTTTGTTTGCTTCCAATAAATAAGACAAAAAATTTTCTACAAAGAAAAAAAATAAAATAAAGCTCAATTTACTATTTGAATTTAGAAGCAATTATACAATTATCTTTGAATTTGTAAAAGAATAAAAAATATAATTCTTTATTAAAAAAATAAATATTTAAGTTAAATTAAATATAATTAAAAAATAAATAAGTATTTAATTTAGATCAAATATAATTAAATAATTTATCGAAAAGAAAAAAGTAATAACACAAGACTGATTTATTTGTCTTGTGCTTAAAAGAAAAACTAAAACGAGGATTGTATTTGGCAACGGTTTTTTAAGTAGTTAAATCGTTGACCGCTATTTAAAAGTTATTATTCGATAACATCACGTAAGTTAACTAATGTAATATTTAGTTATTATTCAGTAACATCAGGTAAGTTAACTCATGTAATATTTAGTTTTTTAGCGTTTCATAAAATGTAATAATTATTAAAACAACTAATTTTACTGAACATAACTCAAAAAAAAAGATCAAATACCTTAATTGATGGCACAAATATTAATCAGCATTTTTTTTTTTTGTATTTATCCACTTATCATATTGGATAAATCGGAGAAATTAGATTAATATAAATTTATTTTTCTTTTTTTTTATCTAAATTATAGACAATTTTCCTTTTAAAAAGTAAATTAGTATATGCCTATCAACTCTTTTTTCATTTAATTTTTTTATTGAAAGTAACATCTAATCTTAACATTAATATGAAGTATATTAGAAAAAATATAGGTAAACTTAATTATTAAACTATATTAACTAACTTTTAAATTTGTGTTAAAAAAAGATAATCGAATGCACATATTATCCATTAAGTACGTAATAATAAAGTGAATTCAATAAATTTTTTATGTCTAGACAATTGCCGATTAAATCGAAAGTCAATATACGTTATATGTAACACAGACGGTAAAATACTAGCGATTTTTCGATGTGAAAAGGGAAAACACCCACCACCCACTTTCAATGTCCCTAAATTACTTTATTCTAGCTCTAATATATATATATATATATATATATATATATATAAAGAAGCTAGAAGAAGTGTGGGTGTGGCACTTTGCTAAACTGGTTTAAAGTTTAGCAGAGAACGCGTAAGAAATATCAGTGGTTAAAACTCGAAGTAGAAGAAGAAGAAGGTCAAACACGCTATGTATGTGATATTAACAGCAACACACTGAGCGCAAGGTGTGAAAGGGGAAGTTTATTTTGACTCGATTAATTTCAGTTTTAAGTTTACGTAATTAATAAATAAATAATGGAAAAGACAATGTGGGTCCTGAAAGCAGCTGCCTGGAAGTTACCGTTATTTATAAAATGTGGCTACCAGGTGACCGTTGTGTGGACATGCGAAACTTCTCTTTCATGATAGTTTATGTTTCATTGCCGTAAGGAAAATATCAAGCGGATTGGATTTTTAGCCACGAGGCGATCGACTGGTAGGGGACTCTGTCATGGCCACCGGCCACAGCGCTCTAACAATACAACTACACTCGTGTTTCCCCGCGTCCCCTTCTCTTCTAACACAACCGGCCAATCATTAATGTAATTCTTGGAAAAAAAATTTCTTTTTTGAATATTTGAATATTTCTTTTTTGCTTAATCATAATTAGACATAGTCAAATTATTTGAAATTATATTAATGATGAGTATATGGTTTTGTTTATGCTTGTTTTTGTTCAGTTTTCTCAATTTAATTATCTATTTACTTGGGTTAATTTTATAGTTTGATTTTATTGGATTGTAAGATAAAAAAACACAATTTTTTAATTTTCTTTTATGTAGCGTAAGAAGTCTAAATATGCCAATCTATGAAAAAATAAAATACTCGAGAAACTCTATTCCCTCTCCTTTCTCTCTTTTCTCTCTAATCTTTTAACACTTGTTTTAGTTTGATACTGCAGCTGTTTGTCAACGACATGTTCTACTTTCTTTCTTTTTGTCTTCTTTTGCTTCTAATCTTTTGTTTATTTTAATAAATTCAGATCTGTTTTTCTATAACACATTTGTCTCTTTTTTTTTGTTATTATTGTGATTATCTCCATATTTTGAGTTTTTTTTCCCTTATTTGTGAGGGTTGATACTTGATTTTATTTTGTTGGAGACTTTAGATTTTGATTTGCATGAGCGAATCTTCGACTAATAGAGCTTGGTAGTTGATTTTATTTGGTTGGAGAGTTTAGATTTTGATCTGCATGAGTGGATCTTCGACTAATAGAGCTTGGTAGTGCGACATGTTCCTCCATTGATATTGTTGATATATAGTCGCAAAAACTCATCTATGTTTGTCATATATTATAAATTCTTGAAAAATCAACTTAGATATAGAAGATCCAAAGAAATTATTATTTTATTGTCCAAAACAATTTTAAGTCTAGTTGTTATTATGAAGATTTATATCTTTTGTCAAGATAAACTCAAAGTCGAAAGTCTAATATTATATTATATTTTTTTTATTTTAGTTTCATTATTTAAAAGAATATGAATTTTTTTCTTTACAGCACACACTATTAACTACTAATGATAAAATTTTATATACGGTCTATATAAATACTTGTATTCTTGATATTATTATTATTAATAATGAATTACATTTTTAAAAAAAATGTAAATCTATGAAAAAGAGTTGCAAAAAATCAGAAATGACAACACTAGCTCATCTTTTAGTTCCTTTATCGTCTTGCTAGAATAGTGAAATGTTCTTGAATTAATACCAACAACCACACCATCAAATTATGTTTAAGTGAGAAATAATTAAGTAAATATAATAAATAAAAAAAGAAAGAGATCAACAAAAAAATCTTAGAAGATAATATCCAAAGGATGACAAATTGCATTTGAACTTGAAGCCATTAAAATCCAAGAAGAAACGATTCTTGCTCTAGCTCAGCAGTAACTTCTGCTTACTCCGTTCCAAAAAGATAGTTCATTTTCTATTTTCATATAGATTAAGAAAATAACAATTATTACGGTTAAGGTTCAATTTTATTAATATAACTTTTTTATTATTTTCATCTTAAATAATATATGAGTAGTTATTACATTGAAATGATAAATAAAAATTAATGGGGATTATTGAAAATAAAATAAAATTTAATAAGGGTATAATAGACAATTTAAGGATTAACTAAAGTGAAAAAAGAAAAATAGACTATATTTTAGATAAACAAAAAAAAAAGATGAATTATCTTTTTGGAACGAAAAAGTGTTATTGAAAGTTGTTCTTTTTTTGGGCATATGCACACGTAATTTCCTCTAAAGATAAAATAAAAATGCAAATAGAAAATAAAATAAATGAAAAATAGGGCTAATAGAAATGCATAAAGAGTATATTTATGTATATTTCGGTTGATCTTCTCATTTTATTATATTAGTATAAATAATAAAAAGTCTTAAACGATCAGGTCCATATGCATATAGGATCTAAAAAAGACCTAGCCCCTTCAATAAAAAAAAAAAAATAATAATTTTTAGTGTTAAAAAATTAAAAAATATATTTTATTTTAGGCCTCATATTAAAAATTAATTAACTCTTTAGGCTCCACTACTTCAATTCTGACTATAAAAATTTTCATTAATTTCCTAAATTTAAGGTATATTTAATATGATTCTTATTAAATAAAAAAAATTTCCAAAACGAATAATATATATAACATCATTATATATTTTTGAAAATAAAAATAAAAATTGTAAATAGAAAAGTTATATTTTAGAAACATTGAGGGGCCAAGGCTCTCCAAGCCTCAAGGTAAGTGTGCTTCAAAAATTTTGTTTTAAGGAGCAGTCCAATCACATGCCTATAAATAAATAGAGGTGAACAATTGATAAGTTATAATTGGAAATTGAATTGAAATTATTCAATTTGATGTTTTTGAATTTGATTTTAACAATGAAAATCGAGGCGTTTTTGATATGAATACAATTTTTATACTTAAAATAGATAAAATGATTCAGTATAATTCAATTTTTCTATTTTTCAATTTCGAATTCAATTGTCATGTAAAAGTTTATGGTCAATCTGAAATAAATTACTGAATTAGTTCAATTTAGTCAAACTAAATACTCAACTCTACGTAGGGGTGGCCAAAATCCGGTTTTTGGAATCAGAACCATCGGTTCCGAACCGGTGGGAACTGGAACCGTCCGAAACCGATTCGGTTCTGGTTCTATCAGTTTTGGAACCGTGAATCGGCGGTTTTAGTTTCTGTCAGAACCGATGGTTCTAGTTCAGCCTGAAACCGGCCGGAACTATCCAAAACCAGCTAGAACCAGTCCAAAACCGGCAGGAACCGTATGAAACCGGTCGGAACCGTTGGTTTTGGAACTGTTAAAGAACCGGAATCGGAACCGTTCGGTTCCAAACTATAACCGGAACTGTTAATTTTCGGTTCAATTCCGGAACCGAAACCGGCGGTTGCGGAACCGTGGCCACCACTGCCTCTACGTATAAACAGATTAACGAAGCAATGGTTAAAAAAAAAAAAAAACACTTCCTTGTAATTAGAAATTAGATAAAGAATTGAATTCTTTTTTTCTTTAGGACAAGAAAAATTGAATCCTTTAACAAATGTTTGATGCAGAAGCAATTAAGTTACCATTTTAAAAATAGAAATATTGACTAATAATATATAATTCAATATACTATAATGATTAAATAATAATTATTTTTGTATGACCAAATGAAACTTGAAGAGCAAAAAAGTAGAAATTAACCCCACAAATGGGTTGATAAGAAGTCAAAGTGAATGATGATACTATAGAACTTAGAAGAAACATTTTGATTACTTGAAGTGATTTTAACTTCAAGGCACACTATTGGTAGATGGGAAGGCCTTGTTTTCTGATCTAGTCCTACTCAACATCCTCTTCAAAGAACAATAACCCATTGATGAATTACATGAAGATGAAGAAGAAGAACCATTACTGTTCTCATTCTCATCTGAATTGGGTTCTTCAGTATCAGTGCCAATCACGATCTCCATTTTACAATCTCCATCTTCATTTGAAGAAGCTGCAGGAGCTCTGCAAATTGGACAATTGGAATGAAAATGCAACCACATGTCAATACACTCCACATGGAAACAATGCCCACATTTTTTCAATCTTCTGCAAATCTCATTTTCCTCAAAAACACTCAAGCAAATCACACAATCTAAACATTCTTCTTTCTCTTCTTCTCTGTAAACAAATAAAGGAATAGAAGAGATGATTGATGGGTCAAGACCGTTCTTTGCAGGAGAAGAAGATATGGAAGAGATGGTAGTGAAATTGTGGAAACTTGAAGGACGAGGATGAAGAATCTGAGACACAGAAATGGAGCTGGATGCTCTGCTTCTATGGCGAGATCGTTCTAAAAGACATTTTGCGTAGAGGTGGAGAAGCAAAACGAACAGAATCACTACGAGCAGAGATATAAGCGCAGCTAACATTATGTTTGTGTCATATGAAGATATGCTTTTGATCAAATGACTAAAAGGGTTGTGGGTTGGAGAACTCGACATCGCTAATCTTTTTTCTCTTCTTTTCTCTCTTATGGTGGCTTTTATTTATACTATGAAGGAAGTGCAGTTTTATCTTCTTAAGGACCTTGATCAAGACAACTTATCCTTGCACTTAATGGAGATGTATAATTTATCTAAAATTGGTTGATTTTTTTTTTTTTTTTATCTTACCAAGAATTTAACTATAAAACAATCGGATTCAGTGGAAGTTAGAGAGTGGTGGATGGAGAAAATATCTATTAAAAGTGTTTCTCTTTTACGAGCATGACGCAACACGAGACTAATCTAATGAGTTAGAGACACTTGTAATATTAATATATTCGAGATCACATGTTTTTTTTTTTATTTTTTATTATGAACATTAACAAATTAAAAAATGATTTGTGAAATTGATAATTTGATTAATTTACGTTGAAATCAATCCAAACACTCAAGTTTAGGTAAGTTATTATCAATAAGTTTAAGAAGTAAATTCAGCATCATTAGAATATAATAAATGAATAGAATCTTCATGTTTCTTGATTGATATAAACTAGATAATTAATGTAAAAAAATATAAAAAATAAGGGAATGGGTCCAACATATGCGTGTAGTGGTTAGCAATAGTAGAGTATGAAGTCAAAAGAATCCCAATATCCAAGGAGAAAATAAGAGCGATGCATGGAAGACGAGAGAAAAAGAAGCCCTAAATGAAGGACTCGTGAAGGCGACGGCAGCTTTTGTTGCCTTCCAATTTATTTAATCTATACCATACGCTTCATGGATCCCAATCCTCTCAATTATATTTAATTATTATTTCCATTACAAAATCTCAAAAATAATTATTTCATGTAATGTAAGGTACTTAGTTACTGTAAGAGTATATCTTAATCTCGTAATATAGAAAATCTCAATTCAGAATTTTATAAATATTATAATTATGGTCTTTTGACTCTAAAATTTCAGACTTTTGTATATATATATATATAAAGCCGAACCCAATTAATTTAGGACTAACGAACCCAACTAATTTAGGACTAACGATCGACAGTTGTTATTGTAGACATATAAAGTTGTGACCTTTCTCCGAAGATTAGTCATCAATAACACCACCGATCCTTTTGAAGATGATAAATGCAATCACAAGCATTAAACAAAAAGTACGATTTCATACAAAAAGGAAAAATGGTCAGCAGAGCAACTACCTCTTTATTCTTCTCACAAAAAAAAAAAAAAAAAAAAAAAAAAAGAGGTTTTTCCAACTTAATATCAGAAAATCGGTTAAGAAAATCATTTAAAAATCAGAAATTTATTTTATTTTTTTTTAATAACGTCGCAGAACATTATGGGACTTTGGAAGAATTCATATTGCATATTTTTATTAAAGATTGTATTATTTTCTAGCAAAAATCAAAATTTAGCAAAGAAATTTCATTAAAGAAAAAAAAAAAATTGAATCAATTGGATTCTGATTTTCTGTCTTGCAAGGAATAGTAGGAGATAATGCACTTCATTGATTAAATGAGAAATTTTAGGCTGCCCATTAATAAATAAAAGACTGTAATTTAAATTTAATAGACAACTGCCATAAACAGTTAAATGCCGACTATGTTCGGTAGTAAGTTGTAATGAAATATAATATAATCAAATGTAATTTTAGTATGAAACATTTGATACAGTAACTACATGACATTACAGCTTACTAAATGTTAGTATAAAAATGCAAAAAAGCTACTAGTTCCATACGTTGGAACAGAGATTATTGTTTATAACTGAATTACTGAAGATCCAGTTGACATTTCCATTGGAATTATGCATAGTTGATGAATGGAAATTAAATGAGCAGAAATTGCCTTCTAAAATTTGAGTTCTTGACAATGTTCTACAAGCATTTTCAGTCCATGAGTTTGTACCTTTTCTCTTGGACACCAGTGACTCCCATTTGTATCTCTATTATAGTATGAAGTGGCACCTGAAAGAGTACAGTTAACTCTCTGATCAGAAAGTAACCATAGAATGTATGCTCAAATGACGAATAATCAAATGAAAATTACACGCCCTCAGGGAAGCCCCCTCGACTCATACGCATGGTTCAATATCGTTACCCATGTTTCTTGTTGGTTGGTTTTTTTGTAATCTCACCAAAATATTATAATATGGACATCACTCAATCATGCCATGATAAGAAGATGCATCGATTACTTAGTTTTTATTAAACATGGGGAACAAACAAGTTTCTGTTAATACCAATTGTACAGAAACCATTATTCTCTATGCTGGCTCTTAATTATTCATGAATTACCTCAATATGTGGAATTTCTTTCAGAGGCCTATCGGCAAAGTATGCATATAATGCTCTTAATACTGCCTGCACGAAAATATTTAGAAACATAGGCAGTTTCCTCCAATGTTTATGGAAAAATATTAAGAAACTAAATGAAGCAGTATTACAATGTTTAACCTGATGAGAGATCACTACAACTGGAGCCCGTTGTCTTTCAAGTTCAATAATTACTGGTTCTAGCCTGTGATAGTATGGAGAGCAAGTTCTTATAAAAAGCTGGAAAATAAAATGTTAGAAGTTTTAGCTAAAGTTGATTATTTAAAACCTTTGGATAACATCCAGGTAAGATTCCCCACGAGGATAACGGTATCTCAGTTTGTCCTTCTTACGGGCTCTGCAAAAAGGGGCATATATCCAGTAAACAGCCAATGTGAAAAGCAATGGAGGGGGAAATATGAAAGGAATGACAAAAACTCCAAACCTTTGCTTTAATTTGCAGTTACGTCAATAATTTTAATTTTCAAACTTGAACAACAAAACCGATTGTAACCAAACTTTGAATGCCATAAATTATAACTCTCAAATTGCTAAACTTGAACAACAAAACTGATCGTAACCAAACTTTGAATGCCATAAATTAAAACTCTCAAATTGCTAAAAAAATGACATTTTATTCAGAAAAAAAAAATGTTAGCATTTGATATGGTATAGTTAATTTCACAAGAAGTTAATTAGATTTTAGAATTATTTATTATAATTTAACAGGGCGATTATAAATTGGAGTCTAATACTTTTTCTATTATTCTATTTTAATGTTTTAAATTTAGATTTTAAGAATCAAGTGTTTGAACAAATAATTTTTTATAAACAATGTGTATTTGGCCAAAATGTCTTGCTGGAATATTAAAAAGATATTTTACCTCATTCCCTGACTTAATTTATTTCTCTTAACGGCCATTTTTCTTTCTTCATTACATTATCTCTCAATTTTTTCTGAATTTTCTTAGAGAATGAAGGAAATTAGAGAAAAATCCATATTTTTCGAAAGAAAAAAAAAAAAAGGAGAGGACAACAGAAGCTGAAACCATAAAAATGTGAAAGAGATGAATATAGTGAATGTTCAGAAGCAGTATGATTTATTGAATAAAATAGTCCATCTTAGTCTTCCGATAAGAAATTCTGGCCAAAATCACTTGATTGAAAATAAGTTTCTCCACTTCCAGACAGCTCATTTATAAAAAATTAAGTTGAGACACTAAAATAGAAAAAAGAATAAAGTTCAGACTCCAAGGATATAACTATTCCTATTTTAACATCAAAATATAAAAAAGATAGAAAAAGAAGTACCCTAACCATGTTTATGGTGAATTTTCACAAACCAAATTAGGCAAAATCAACAATTTGGAAGTTCTAGTGCATGTTTTTCCATATTTGACTACAACTGACACCAATTTGAGAGGTTGTTCATAATTGACAAAATTGAAAAGATCTATTATAATTTGAATTGGACTATCATTAAGTAATTAGCCCAAATATGACTGCACATCAGTCAAACAACTTCTTGAATTTATATATATCCAATTTTACAATATATAAGAAGTTACTGAGTTTAAAACAAATTGAAAGAGGATGACAATGAAACGTACTCATACTCCTCAGGCATGTTCTTCTTTATCTCCTCATATGTCATTCCATCACAAACCCCAGCATTTATCTCATCAAGGGCACGCCATTGAATCTTTAAAAAATGTTACAAACTGTCAAATTTCCCCAATCAAGTATAAACTTATTCCAATGGCCATCTATCACCTACTGAAATGAGCTAAAGCTATGTTATTATGCTGCACAAATTATATTCTTTGGATTCCAAACTCACCTTAGGAAATCCACCAATTGGACTTGCTGTAAGAATCGTTCTCTGCAGTGTGCTAGTCCAAATCTACATCATTGAATTGTTTTTTAAAAAAAGAAAAGCTCATTAAGATCCAAACTGTTCACTCCAGACACGCAAAACTTAATGAAAGCTGCAGATAATAAGATGGATACAAAGTCAAAATTGTATATTGATGTGAGCAAATTTGACAAACATAATTTCCCTGAAGCAAAAAATAAAAAAAGATTACCAGCCAGCATGATGGACAGCAAGTATTTTGTCAATTTGAACAAGTGGACCAAAAATTAAGTTGCTTTTGCTCATGTTTATGCCAATAATTAGACTTGCACCACTAAAAAACTTGCCTTGGATTTACAGTTTGGAAAACTTCTTGAACTAATGATCTTTTAAGAGCAAATGCAAATGGTACTACTTCCAAAATCGAAACTTCTAAATGCAAATTTTATAGATGCCATAAACAAACAAATTCATTAATTTATGGCTTTAGAAAGACATGCTTGATGTGTGTGTAAGTTTAGCAGCAAAAAAGATTTGGTTTTAAAAGAATGGATTAGAAAAGGGCTCTGAATACTGAAGCTTTTATTTTATCTACTTCTTAGGATAGTAGGCACTAGAATCATGCATGTTGATGAAGCTTACAGAGGCAGCCTTCTCAGATCTCAGTCGTTTTTCAACAAAGTTAGCAAGCTTCTTTGCATAGATTTCTCCAGCATCACTGTGGAAACAGATCACCATATTTATAGTCACTTGAAGTAATCTCAAGGGAAAAAGTAAAATTAAAAACTTAGAAAGCATCCATGTGTCAACATGGAAAAAAAACAAAATAAAGAGACTATCAACAATTTCTTGTAATATGAATAAAAACTTGACCGGGTTAATTGTGATGTGCCATCAAAGTTAACCCTTCCAGATATCTCATGGTTCTAATCAAAAGCTGCCAGGAACAAAGCTTCAAGTCTTAAGAATGGTGACCTTATGAAAAATTGCTAGGTAATAACTGCAATTCACATCATCGCTCTTAGGGACATGATTTGGTGAGACAGCACAAGGCAATAACATTTTTAAATGAGCTGCTCAATTACTATCAAATCTCTGTGAGACTCCAGTGGCTTCAGAAAAATGCTACAAACTTTAAGAAAAAAGAATATAGGAATTACATTTTAGAGAAGATGAAGAAAATAACATGCATAATCTACAGATAAATCATAATAGCTAATAAAAATGATTAAAACCCATTTTCAACCATGTCATCATATCACTAAAGTCCATCCAGCATGACATTGGCTATAATTCTGTTTTCAAATAAATATGTTCAGATATCCTCCGGATAAAAGCAAGATGGGTTTTTTCCTATATCACAAGTAACAAGGAGGCTCATGAAATAATGACAGTAACTTCTGCAAACTCTTTGAGACTTCTGAAAAAGTCAATTTCAGAGGTTACATAGATGTCTGCATAATGTCCCTTCAGGAAGAACTAGTAAAATACAGCAATGGGAATAAGATGGCAAATGTAATACCGGTAAAACTAACCCAAAGTTTTCCTTTTGGAACAAAATTGTAAATTAAGTAAACACCAGCCCACAATATAACTGCAAACAGATAATACAGTATGCAGGACATCCAAGATTAACAAGGAAATACATATGTTGAGTTTCATCTCATGATATTAATAACAACTTTAGCAATATTTAAGTACCTCAAAACAGTGTCACCACCAATTCTGCCTCTAACATTATCCCGACTTTCTCCATGTCTAGTAAGTAATATTGGGCGAGGCGTGAGATGGGTATTCACCTGCAACAAATTAATAAAGGTTCTGGCTGTGTCAAGTTCAAATAAACAAGAGAAAAACAGATATTGTGTAACTTCACTGCCATCAGCCATTTTTGATCTGTGGAAAAAGCATTTTTGACCATTTAAAACTCACAAGCACAGATTATATCAAAACATAGGCTACTTTTTCATATTCAATAACCTTGAACCTAGGATACTTCACAAAAATGGAAGTATAATCAGCACCATTAGCCAAACTAACAGTACTGTAAAATTTAGAAAACATATAAATACAACAAAAACAAAAAGTGCAGAGACATGAATGTGCCTCGACACCATTTTTCCAATATGCTATGGATTAGGAAATCCAGATTTTTGACAGGACAACTTACCAAGAAAAACACAATTCGTCCAGGAAGATAGCCACTGATATTGTTTACCTGAATCATAAAAGATTTTCTGAATAAGCACTAACTTAAATTCATGCTATTGAGTAATTGCACAAGACAAATATTGGTGATTTCGAAAGCAAAAATGCCAACCGTAGGGAATTTCAGGGTGAAAACAAGAAACAAGTTATCTTATATCTAATACTTATGCATGGCTAGTTTCAAGAAATTAACATAACTGAATGAAAAATAGTATCAACCTCTGAAACCAACACACAAGTGGCACATCCATAATATTATTGCGCCTTGAAGTGTTACATTATTTTCTTCTCTACTTATAAATTAATTACATGTCTATGAAAATTATTCAGATATGTTCTCATCATAGAGTAAAATTTAGAATATATAGGTTTGCTACGCAATTCAAAGCCTTAAGCTAACCTGAAGTGTAACACCTCACCTAGCCAAGCTGCTAGCTTAAAGTGGCTAAGCAATGGGATTGAATCCCACATCGGTTGAAAAATAGAAATGGTTTACATAGGTCGACTAGCTACTTCAAATAACTTGGATTAATCTTTTTGTTTCATGATTTGAGCCCTTAAACAACAGGTTGTTTAGAGCAAATTTCAGGCCCAGGTTCTTACATAAAATCTGGTTTTGTTGATTGAAAAAGAAGTTTAGTGACTCCTACTATCATTTATCAAAGAAATGCATATCTAGATCTTCTTAGTCACTTCACTTCTTCGCATGTCATCTAGGCTCTTCCTCTCCCTTTCCTAGTCACGTGTCCTTTAAGATACTCTATTTTCCTTACAGCACTCTATGAGACACACGGCCAAACCACCTTAACCTTCCTTTTCTCATTTTTTCCTCAATAGGTGCCACACCTACCTTTTCACGAATACATTCATTTTGAATTTTTGCCAACCTCATATAGCCACACATCCATCTTATTATCCTCATATGTGATTGATAATGTTTTTATATTTTGTTCCAACTGATTAGATATTCCCCACAAGGGATTTTTTTTTTGTTTTTTAAGAAGGGCCACAAGGGTAACATTTTCAGCCAAAAACTAGACAGTCACTTTTCATGATTTTGCACCACAATGACATTACTAATTTACATGCTAAAATATGCAGTTTATTTACGAATATATTTCTGAATAATTAGATTGAGAGGAGAGGGAGGAGACATACTTGTATTTGTCCACCATGTCCGCTGACCATATCAATCATTTTTATGTAGGATCCCTCTTCCACAGGCTCATAAACCTGGTAATAGAAGAAAAATTTTAAACCATAATTTGGAATCAAGCATTAGAAACAACCAACTGGTAGAACAAGAAATTATTATGACAATAAGGAAACTACTTTCTCATAATTGGTAAGTCGATCTTTGAAGTCCTGGTATCCAGCTTCAAAATCAGGCCTGCATGATTTCAGGAAGTGGTAAATAGAGAAATATTTGAGATGAGAAGGAAGCAGTTTCAGATAGTAACCATACTGCTCTGCATAGTCGGGACTTTGTTGAATTTTAAGGCGTATATTTCTTTCAATTATGTGCGGATCATTGCATATTGTTTCCAAAAAAATAATCTGCAGTGAAAAAAAAATATATGTTATCAGAATAGGTTCAAGACTACTGCTAAACTATTTGATAGATTCCTGTAAAGTTTGGCTTTTTCCTAGGCAAAGAACCCTTAAGGCGAATTTCCTGTAATATAGATTTAAGAGAAAGTTTTCGCAAAAAATAAAAAAAACAAAGAAACGAAAAATTCCTCTTGCAATAGTGCTTGGATAATCAAGAGTTGAACTTGATCTTTTATAGATTATAGGTGTTGCAGTGATAGAAAATTAAATTTTAATTATGAGATATCAACTGACAAATCTAACTTATAAGGGGGGGAGTGGGCGCAGTGCTTGGTTGGAGACTTGAAAAGAGAAAAAACACAAATGAACTGTTAAACGGGGAAAAAACGGCAACCGCATTGCAGAAGTGCCCTGAATCAGACTGAATTTAGTCCGAACCAGGTGCCACTGCCATGAATTTTTTAAGATCATTGGCAAAATCAGTCAAACGAACAATACACAATAACTTAATAAATTATGAAAGATATACATTATTAATAACCTGAAGGAGCATTTTATAAAGCCAATTCCATTTTTTTTTTTATTTTACTGTTTTCAGGAAATTTATTTTACAAAATGGAGACAAAAGATTCATACAGCAGACCCTAGTTAGTTGTCGTTGCTTATTTTATGCTTTGTTCTATTTATTAATATGTCAAATGATTTTAAAATCTCCTTCAATATTTTTTTTTCTACAAAAAAGTATTTCAAAACTTTTTCTTCCGACTTATACTTTGCTTGCATTGATATTAATTCGATCAGAGTGGACATTGGATTCATATAGCTGACGCCAATTAGTTTGGGACAAAGGCTTTGTTATTGTTGTTGTTGCTGTTGTTGTTCAGTTTTCAAGTAGCGAAACGGAAAACAACTTGACAATGGGCTCAAATCCCATTATAAAAAGGGTGATATGTTACTAAACAACCATTATTTAAACCATAGTGCCCAAGGATACACTACTTCAAGGAGATACGTGAAAAATACAAATTTCAAAAGTATAAGTCTCACCAAACAATCACACAGGTTCGAACTAGCGAAATATATAGAATTGCCTGCATTGCTAGGTCCCTAGTACCTTGCAATTTCCTTCAGCCATTTTCATCAGCATATTCCTTCTGTTTCTGGTGCTATTTGTGGCATCAAATATTCCTACCTGCAAAAAATTAAATGGACAAAAGCAGAAGGATTAGGTAGATTCCATAAACAAAACATCATAATATTTCACATGAGACGACATACCTGGCCACCTTCTTGCATCCAGGCAATCATGTCATCCATTGCCAATGCTGCTACCTAGTGGCATTCGACACATTAAAACTATGTACAAAGGAGAAAGTTAATATGGTGTGGTCAGATCATCTAATAAAAAACAAACTCAGCAATAACAACATATTCACATGCTGAACACATAAAAGTCAGCTTCTAAAGCTAGTATAATGCATTCCTTTTCTTCATATTATACTTAATGACTTTCTTTTTATAATCAAACAGTTGCTTGATGCTGTACTTATCTAAAGTCGACATTCTAGTGATTTTACAGCAAAATCCAAATAATAAATCTAAACTCTGAAGATTTCAATCGATCAAGGATCATTTGTCTAATGAAACTGATTTTTATAACTATTCAGATTGATTCAGAGATTCAAATGATAACTTGAAAGCTACTTATTAGGTTTTATTGAATCATACATGTTACAACCTTTCAATCTCACTAGATCTTTATTCATTGCCTCAAGAGGGAAAATTTCCTTAGCAGAACCTGTAAAATAGTATTTTATTTTGTCCAATCACACAATTAATTCTATACAGCATATAACAGAAAAACATCAGGCCCAAGAAAGAATAAAGCCGTAACCATTACGCTGAAACAATATTTAGATGATGAATATTCACCTCATTACGTGCCTCCATGCCTTCAGGATTGTCACCTCGGAAAAAATCAGCACACTGCATCAATAAAAATCTATCAAGAATGTCCAATAGAATGTGATAACCAGTAGAATATTATTATTTGATGGCACAGCAAAACTACACACGACGTACATATTAACCAAAACATAGAGTTTTTGCTGCATATAAGACCAAACCTATTAAAAAGCCCTTGAACTTTATGAGTTTTCTATTTAACTCTTTGGTTTTATCCCGTCTAGTAATAATTTAGTATACATTGAGCATATGAAGGAATGTATTGTTAAAAGCAAGCAACTGCAGCGTTAAAAGAGTATAGAGAAAAATTTTGAAATGATACTTTCTTTTCTTCTACCAAACTATGAAAATTATTCAATTGATAATTTAAAAAAAGATAAGAAAAAATAGAGCACACCATCTCATTAATTGGAAAAGGAATTCTAGCCTATCATTTGTCCTAAACTTACCTCGAAAATCCCTAATCAGTCCATTATGGTTGTAGTAGAATGCCTTCATGTTTGTTTTGCTAAAATCAAGTCAGTAGAGTTCAGGAGAATAGAGAGAGGACGGGAGAAAGAGAACACTAATATATTCCTGGTTAAACTGTTGTCACCAAACATTGATAACCTCATTAACCTCCTTTTCCAATGGCAGTGAAGCTCCGAATAGCTTCAAATGCCAGGAAATCCATCAGAATGGAAAGAACCAAAGCCTAAACCAACCATACTCATTATAGTCCTTAGTTTCAGTGACAATGAAGGCAAATTTAGATCCATCTTGACACTTTCAAATCATCTCCTATCAGTGATCTTTCCAAAAAATCAGAGCAGCAGCAATCACAAAACTTGAGATATGTCCTAGGTTTTTTATGGTCATTAGATAAGACTTAAGAGGGACAAAAGAAAATAACAAAGAAGAACTAGCGAAGAAGATCAATGGAACTGAGAGAAAAACTGTTTCCTTATGCAACATGGGCATGCCAAGATTGCAGCTTTTACTTGATAGAGTAAGCAGGAAAGAGGTAAGGGAAAGTCTGATTAGATAAATGTGCTCACAGTTCCTCTTAAGAAAAATTTATTTTCTTAACTTTTCTTTTTGAGTTGAAAATTAAATAACCATTCGATAACTTTTTTTTTTGTTTCATTTATGTGGGTCCATTGAATTTATAGTAAAGTATTTTCATTGTTATATCAATTAAACAATTTAGGTTATTAAAAAACACTGCAGTATAAGGACTCAACCGCAAAATGAAGAAAAGTTCAGAGACCAAACAATGGGTTTAGCATGTAATATGTCTCTTATAACTCTCTATACACAGCATACCCAACAAAACTTTTCTTTTGGGTGATTATTTCATTTTCTCCATAAGACATTTGCACTTGCCTTATTTACTCACAGCTAGAAATTTGCTTCAAGTCTAAAAGTGTATTATCCCATCTCCAGAAAATATAAAGAGAGTAACTTAACTGATGGTCAAAGGATCTAGAAGTTAAATGAGTATACTGTTGGAAAGCTGATGATGTAAACAGGTAGAAGAGGGAATTTGACAAATATTAATAGAAAGGATGAAAGAGAGCCTTTGAAACATTCAACATTCATTTTGTTTCTTATGGCCCGATCACAGTGCTCTTCTGGTTTTAGCAGCATCTTATTCTATTATCATTGAGTTCTAACCAAGAAACTTCCATTCTTTCTTCCTCTTCTCACCCTTTCCCTTTTTTCCCATACAAGCACTATCTAAACTTGACTATCTATATGAGATCTCCTATTTTTTCTTAATAAAAAAAACATTCTTGTCAAAAAAATACATTTGGAAGCCTTTGATAAAGCCAAATTTTCTTTTCTCCAGAAAACCAGGCAATATCTTACAAATCCATAAATTCCTAAGGCAAAAAAATACATCCAAGCTTTTATCTGATTCCAGCCATTGAAGTTGAAAAACTCTTCTTGTACCTTTCCTTTTTGCTTTATCTTTTTCCTCTATAATCCAAGGTGCCCCTTTTTTGCATTTAAGTCATATTAAGACTGGAATCACCAGTTCATGAAAAATAAAACGGCTGAAGTACTTCCTTCATCACTCATAATTAAGGCATCGATACACTACAGTCAGTAGTGGAAAGATAAGCTTCTACAACCATAAAACTGAAGTGCATGTATGCATCATGAATTGCTTGAGTATACCTGATTAGCTCCATGCTTAAGGCGCCGATACTGTTAGAATCAATCATAGAAATATATTAGGTTTGGAAATTTACAGAAAAACTGAGCAGCATGAAAAATGATAATCGTAAAAATATGATTGACCTTGCCAACATTGAAGTGTTTGGTTTCATGACCCAACCATCGAAGATATCTTGTAAGTTTAACAGCAGTAAAAGTCTTGCCTCGAGCAGGTAAACCAACCTAATGTATAAGCAATTGCAAGCATTCTTTGTTATCAGCAGTTCAAGTGAATTAATTTCAGTGCTATTCAAATGATTTGATTTTCAAAATCTAACTATTCAAGATATCCATAAAGGGAAATATAGGCAAGGTTCTGGTGTTTAGGTGAAGGCGTTTGTTAGAGATCCTAGATTACTCTGGTGCGCTCCTCTTGTACCCGAAAAATTACAGGGTCAATATCAGAATCCAACCTAGCAGGTAATATTTTGATCAATAATTCTGATTACTACGTATGAATGAATGTACCAGAACAATTGCCAAATGCCTATCCTCCTTTGGTCCAAGCATCTGATCAGCTATGGCTGCTGCTGCAACAGCTCCAGCAGCTGCTGGCATTGAATTCTGAAAATATGAAAAGTAGGTCTTAGAAACATGACAGAGAAACCACTACTGCAGAAGAATAAATATATAAAGCCTGCAGAAAAATAAAATCGCTACAGCAGAGAAACATCTACTGCTGTGAGCTATTCATTGGTGCAAAGTGCAAACCTTGGTTTCAGTGTCCAGTTTGAGATCAAAGGCAAAAGTACTTGAACTGGAGGATTTAACTAGCCTAGGAGATCCAACCCCCCTATCCACAAAGAGTCCCCTGTGACCATCGTGCTTTTGTAAAGGTGAAAATGTGCCCACGGACTTTGATTCAACCATCCCAGAACCTGAATAGACCTTGGATGGATCTGGGATACTGACCTCCATCTCCTAACATAAACATGAATACATCGTTAATCATAAAGCATATGATGTAGACAAAAAGCACATCATCTGCCAGCCAAATGAACAGGATAATAAAAGCTCTATCAAAGGCCTAGAACAATAATATCACACTGCATAGAATCAAATGCAATTGTATATAATAAAACTTAAGGCTGAGGTCCCACAAAGCTGATATGGCTGAATTGCCACTAAATAATAAGTAGACCTGCAACCATTATGAGCTAGTTCATTATCAGAAAATCAAATGCAGTATCCTCACACTTGTAATTAACCCAATTTACCAATAAATAAAATATAGGTTGCACTTTGGAAGACGGAATATGAAGATAAACCTTGGTAGTTGCAGGTCGATCAACAGACAGACTACCATCCTTATAGGAATATGAAGAATTGCCAAGCCCATCAGCAATAGAAAACCTTGGATTCTCAGCAAAGTTAGCGGCATATACCAGTCCTGAGTTTGCAGAAGTTGATGGAGCAGGGATGAGATAATGTTCAAGATCCAGCTCCAAACTTGTTGACGAGCCATTCTGCAAGAAATTGGACAAAGATTTTCTGAAGTGAATGTATATAAATTATCACAAGAAAAAGAACAAATATTTCTCCCACAGTGATGTAAACCAACTGTTTCATCACAGAAATCACAGAAAAAGATCTCAACTTCGAACCAAGCTGTTCTTCCCAAGGTTAAGCTGTCATAAAATGATGATTCAGTAGCATAATGTCCCAAACACTCAGAAAAATGGCACTACGCAGGAAAAAAGTGGGTGGTGAAAGAACAAAAAAAAGTTATAAAAAATGCAGCCTAATCAGTAGATTTCAGAATACCTTATAATGGCATTTACACAACATAAAACAAACCAAACCTTATGTTTCATCAATAGGAACACTTAATTTCACTGCCACCAGCTGTAATTGATTATAAAGTTTTTGAGAATTCAGAAACTGAAGTCCTGGTAAATTATATAACTAAAATATTACAATGTCAAATGAGGTTATATACAATTTTTACATTTTTTTTTTCACCACGATATGACAAATTCTACTTGTTATATACATTTTAGAATTACACAAACAAAAAATTTATTAATAAAATAGCTAGACATATTTTTAAAATTTTGTAAGCAAATTTTTATTATCGTCAATGTATATAATTACAAATAAATAAGTAATATATATATGTGTGTGTTTGCATTTACAAATACAAAAATATTAGTTTAATATATTAACAATTATTTTATGGTTTTAAGTTAGTTTGTATTTGACTAATATATAAATACACGCATGCAAACAATGCAAATAAAGAATCTTTTTTTTTTTTTTTTAGTTATTAGTTTGTATTACTTTCAACATTTTTTTTTTTTTTTTTTTTGAAGTTCAATAGCATTCTATTTTATGAAAGCTTTTGGATTCAAAGGCTTGGATTTCTAGCTTTGGGTAAAACGTCAGACCAAACTTGAAACCCAAAAGCTCAACCAACTTAGGCCATTCAACATTCCTTCTCACATTCAAGTTTATAATTATACTTAACACAAGGTATCTGACACAAAACATGAAAAGTGAACGGGTTATGCCCAACAAGTAGGCGTATTCCAAGGCAAGCAACAACATACTGAAATAAAATGCAAAGGCCTAGTACCATATTGAAACATCTCACCTAAAAACTAAAGTTAATAGGAGACAAGATCTGTGCAATGACTCTATATTGAAATCAGTAAACACATTAAATCCATAAGAAGCCACTACCCATTAGTAGTAAAGGTTCTCAAAGGAAAAATAAAGGAGTTGGAGTTGCTGAGTCACCATGAATGAGAAGTAGTGTTTTTTTAATGAAAAGTGAAGCAATTGACTGGTTTTATGCAAAACGTATGGGATTAATCAAAATGGTCTAGTCCTAAAAATATATGGGGCAGGCTATACATTTATGTGACGGTATTAAATTACGAATCCAAAATTTATATCCTCATAGGTTGTAAGTCCAAACTCTCATAAAATATAACTTAAAGGGACTACCTAATTGTAAGAATTCAAATGATTTGATTGAAGTGATTGTGGTAGGTCTTTCATAACAAGAGAGTATAAACAAACATATTATTCAACTAAACCTCCTAAAATGAAACTGCATCATGCCCTGTAATAAACATACACTAACAAAAGGAAAATGCTTTGAGAAGCACACCTCAGCCCCAGCCATCGGTGCAGAATTTATACTGACATCAGGAATCCCACGAACAGTTGAAGGCTGGAGATTTTCCTGATAAGCCCTCCAACTAGCCGCAAGATCAAAGGGCGAAACTCGATCGGCTTTAATGAACACTCTATATTCAAGTACCTCTTCACCAATTCTGAAGACAGCCAACCTGGATTCCCCTTGCAATGTTCCCCCAGTAAGAACCCGGTTTGGGCCATCCTCAACCACACAAGGAATATTGCTGTACTTCGGCTTCAACAGGAACTTGAAATCCAAAGTTTCTACACACTCAACAGTAAACACAGAATAAACCACAATTAAAAAAAAAAAAAAAAAAAAAAGAATAAACAGATAAAAGTTGTATAAATGAAAATGGTAAAGTTGTGCGCAACACGAAACCATCCAAAAATAAAAAAATAAAAAAATAAAAAAAGAAAAGCAGATTAGGAAAGAGGCCATTTATGCGAGTTCAATTCCTACACTCTTGACTGTTTCAGATTGCAAACTCGAAGAAGTAGCCCAAAAGGTTGAGAAAAGCTAATTCAAATTCAGTTCAGTTTTCTCTTTTTATTCGTTTTTCTCAGCTACCAAACAAAGGCGTAACCGAAATAATTGGCATACCATGATTAGGAGGGACAACAAAGCTCAATTCCCACATTGACGCCGATTCGCGTTCCATTGAAAGCTAAAACAATCCAACACCAAATATGAAACGATAAGGTTTCTTTAACACTAAAAGAAACATGAAAATTAATAACCCAATTGAACATTTCTTTTGGTAACTTGGAAAGGAAAGAAAATAAAGGAAACAGTTGAATTACAGCTTTAGAAGAATCCCAGGAGCCAATAAGAGGCACAGAGCCATAGACGTGAGGAATAAGGTCACGCTTTTGCTTATAGTTCTCCATTTTAAGAGAGACATAAAGCTGACCTCCAGCTTGATCAAGATTTTCTTCTCGCTCTTCGCCTCCATGAGAGTTACCATCAGCGTCCTTTGATGAACCCGTCCCCATTCGCCAACTCTATCCAACAAAACTTCTCTCTCGCTCTACAATTTGAAATTCCTGGCTGAATTTATTCTTCTCATCCTAAAATTGAAAGAGAAAGGAGGGAGAATACACGTTCTGTCAGCTAGTGCGAGAGCAGCTTGTTTGTTGTGTGTTGAAACTGAGAGATTGGATTAGATAAGGGAGAAAGGAGAGCAGAGGAAAACATTGAGAAACGGATAATGGAAGGTGAGAAATTCTGGAATTTTTGGAGTTGGTTTTATCGATAGCAACCGAAAATTGAAAGCCACGAATACGAAAGACGACGAGTTTACAATGTGATGGGCACACTCGTCGTGTGCTGTTTTCTTTCAGGTAAGGATGGGCCATTGTTGGACCAAAATTCTTGCATACCGTTTACAAATGGCCTCCTAAAGGCCCGTATGATCAGTTTGGGCACCGACTGCTACAAATCAACATGTTTTAAAGTAAATTTACATTTCAATTCCATTTCACCATCTCTTGATTGAAAATTTTTGCTGGTTAAGGGTGTGCAAACACAGCGATTCGGTTCTGAACAGAAAGAAAATCGAAAATAATTTTTCTTTAAAATTAAATCAAACCGAAGTGATTTGAAAATCAAACTAAATTGATATGTTCAATACTTATTAATTCAGTTTTACTTGAAAAATAATTTTTTTATAATAACCGATTTAAAAATTGAAAACCAAAACTAGAGAATATTCAAAATTAAAGCTGAAATCAAAAATCAAATAACTGAACTAAAAACTGAAAATAATTCGGTTTGGTTCAATTTTGTGATTCAGTTAATGTAGCTCACTCTCATGATAAGTGCGATATAACTTAATTGTTCTTTTTTTATTAAAAAAAATCAGTAGCAGATGGATGTATTAATAAAAATGGAGGATCAATTAACCTCTCTTTTTTGCAAATTTCTTTTATACACGTGGTATAATTACTCATCTACCCTCTTATTTTTTGTTATTGACTCTCTTTATATGTAAAAAAGATTAAGAAATTTGGATAAAGGTAAAAATATTGATTCGGAAATAAAAATTTCTAGATCCGACTAAACCCATACTGATTTATGGACAATTTATCGAGTAAACCTACCTAACTTTTAACTCACTAGTTACCTATTTCATAATTTTAATTTGAGCCGCATATTCTAATCTGGAAATGGAAATAACTATATCAATAGTTGATTTAATTCCAGCATTGAATAGATCGCGTATAACAACATAGGTTAAAGTTATATTTTTGTAAATATTTTGCAATAAATACACATTACTTCAATGTAGTTCTTCATATAATCCATGTCCTCACCTGTTCAAAACTACTTTCAACATCTGAATTATGAATCTTATACAACAAAATTTTGAGATTAGCAACATCCTTAGCATCATAATTTATGGAAACTGCCATCCCTCTCTCTTTCGATTTCTTCATCAGGTGTCTGTAGATTACAGATACTTTCGCTTATATAATTAATGCATACATACTATTTATTTATGACTGGCCATTCCAACCTTCTTCAATTCTTGAAATGCGTGCATGGTCTCTGAGTCAAAACCACCTGCAAACTGGATGTTCTAATTGTTAGAAGATAGGTGAATCTAAATTCCAAGAATTAATCAAGTTTAGCTGAATCTTTACCTGGTGTAGCCGGTAAGCAAATCTAGCTCCTTGAAGCAAGAGATTATCTGAACCTGAGCACTCGTTGGCTTGTAATTCTTTAATTATCCTTTTCATATACGCTTTCGCTAGCCTCAAAGAACTTAATTTCATCTGTAAACAATATTGTTAAATTTGAATTCTTAGAGTAATCATATTTCATTAGTAATATTTTTTTTTATTTTTTTGGAAAGAAAAGAGTTTAAAAAGTAAAAAATAGTTTTGGAAATCATTATTATTTTTAATTTTCAAAATCTGAAAAAGGGTTCACCATTTAATTTATTTATTATTTGGTAGTTGAAAAGAAAAAGATTTTGAAACTAAAAAGAACCACAAAAAGTTATTTTTTTTATTTGTTTAAAAAAAATGATTTTTATTTTATACTTTTATTACTTAAATATTTTTATTATTTTAAATTATCTCCTACCCCAATTTTTATTAGTTGCCAAGCAATTGTCATAAGTTGAACTATCACATACGTTAATGGTGAAATAAGCTAATTTCTACCTACCTGACCAATCAGCCCTGTGTCCAGCAACCATTCCCACGGGATCTGAAACTCCCTATACTTCTTCATTATACTTTCTCTCGTCCTTTCCGTATTATTAACACTTCTCTCCAACCTGCAAAATCCAATGTTTAATCCTGTCATTAACTCACAGAATCAGTTAAATCACAAAAACTTAATTACTGCAAGTTATTTTGTACATGCTCGCCTGTCTTGCATTGCTTGGATTCTCCCTAGAGACTTGTTCAAAGGCTCTTTTGGATTGTCCTCAAATAATGAAACTTCTACATCAAGATTTCTTAAATCCCTGTAATTGCAGGCAGCTTCTCTTAGAGCATCTGCTTTTCTTTCTGGCCATTGTGTGAAATGCTTTAATACTGCTCTTTCATCAACTAAGGAAGATAGTTCATTGTCTAGCCATTGCACAAATGTTTCCACTTCAGATATTCCTTTAAAAGCTGCAGACTCCACTTCTTTGATTAAGTAATTTATGAATTCTTTCCGTTTTTCCACATCTGATTTTATCTGTCCATGGACAATGGTTAATTAAGAGGGTTGTTAAGTGCCTAAGTGGTAGTAAATTCCGGGCGAACTTTACCTCTGATGCCAGGAGTTCGAAACCTGGAGTGGCTCGGAGGGTCTTACGTGAATACTACCTCAACCTTTGGGCAGATTAGGGGTAAATGAGTCGAGCTAGCTCACAAGCTGTTTGAGCTCGGCCCGAGAAACGATAGAAAAAGTTTGGCTCGAATTGAATTTGAGCCAGCTCGCTAGTAAACGAGTCGAACTCGAGCCTAATGATATTAAATTCAAAAGCTTGTTGAGCCCTTATCAAACTCTGTCGACCTTTTATATATACATATATATAATATTTATTCTAAACTTATTTAAACATTGAGTTTCAAGCCAAGTTCGAGCTTATAATTTTTCGAATCGAACATGATTCTCAATTCAAGCTCAAATTTTCATCAAATCAAACTCAAGTCTAAAATTTGCAGGCTTCTCGAATTTTGAACGGAACTTCAGCTTAGATATTTACACCCCTAGGGCACATAGTCTCATCTGCATATGCGCGGATGGGACACCACATGATGAAAAAAAGAAAGAAAGAATGTGTTGATCTTTATTATACTTACAGCAGAAAGATGAGTAGAGCGGTTCTCGATTTCCCCAATCATGTTCGGTGAAAATGCGGTTACTGGAGTAGCAGCAGTAGAATGGTTTTTATTATTCTCCGAGCTTACATTTTTCCTTGTCAGCAAACGATAGAATTCCACAACTTCTGGTACGCGCCGAACCGATTTTGAACCCATAAACATCTTTGATGGTGGCGGTGGCGGTGGTGGCGCCGCTGATATTGGCGGTGGTAATTTATTTTGATTAAATATAGGAGTAAGTTTTGGTGGAGGGTTTGGTAGTTGCAATTTAGGATTATTATCAGGAGGTTCAGATGGTCTGATCTGTTGAGATGAATCATTGGAATTCTGCAATTTCTTCCAAAGCAAAGATTTTCTCTCATTATCATGAGCTTTGAGAGAAGTAATCTGTGCTTTTAGACGGATAATTTCTTGCCTTAATTCTCTATTTTCTTTCTCCAATGAATCATTCCTTATAAGAGAGGATTCAAGTTCTTTCTTTAGGTAGATGATCAAGGATTCATCTTCTTCTTGTGGCATTTTTTTTCTTTCTGGTTCTGCTTTCATTAGAAGAAAGAAAGCAAAATATATATTGTTGGAGTCAGTTTCAATTACTGCTACATCTTCTCCCTTCTTATCTTACTTTTAAAGTAAGGCAAGTATTAAAAAATGCCCTCCCTAAAGTATATATATTTTTTATTTTTTCTGTAAAATATTAATAAATTGGAATAACACCGGAGTAATCCTTTTATTTGAATAATATTCACCAAATTAATAATTTTAAAATACGGAAGAAGACAGATCAGACCACACCTCGTTGATCGAATATATGTATTTTTTTAATTATAATTTTGCTTATTAAATAAGATAGAAATTCATGTAATTTGCTGTGTAGGGCTGGCAGGTATGTGTTAGAGTTGTCTTTAGGAAGTTAAGTTAGGTGCAAAATTAAATTCTTTGGTCAAAGTCAATTATTTTCTTTTTTCTTTTTATGAATATTGATATATATGGCCTTAGAAAATCTTAGAGGGTCCCATTTTCATTCAATAGAATACCTTTATTAGGTTGATGAGCCATAAGGTTTAATAATTTAACAATTGGTTGGAATGATTTTATAAATTTGATAATAAAAAAGAAATCAAACTAATTGAATTATATTTCTTTTTTATAAATTACATTTACATATTATATACATATGTATTCAAAATTTTAATTATTTCATTTTGATTTTTTGATTTTTATAATTCGATTTTGTAAAAATTCAAACCAAACCGACAGAATCCTTAAATTATTCTTGTGAATTTTTCTTTTTTGTTCTTGATAGCATTAAAGTACATTGTCATTTTTTACTTATGAAGCAATGTGACAAGGCAAAAAGAAAAAAGTAAAAAACAATTAAAATAAAAAAAGAAAAAGAAAAAAGTGGAAATCATGTGAAATAAAGGACGGTAAAGATGCTGACAAGTAGAATATTGAATGGGCATTGATAACTACAGGCTACCAAGATAAAGTCTTTCTAGAATTTTTTTACCTTAAAATCTTTTTTTGGAAATTTTTCTTAATTAGAGAGCATAATTTGTTGTGATCTGGTATTATGTAGTTTACTTGTTTGATGAAATGGTTAGCCAATGGGTATATATTGTCTAGCTATGGGCTATTCAGCAAAATTAGTTAGCGTCTATTGCGTAAAATTAACTATTTTGATAACTATTAGTTATTTTAATAGCGTTTAATAGTTAACTGTTTGAGTAACTTTTCAAAAAACGCTAAAAAATAAATGTTACATGAATTAACTTTTTATAAAACGTTACTTTAACCTCCAAAAAATGGTTCAAACGCTATGTTAAAAAAAAATGTTACCAAATACAACCTTAATCTTTTCATCATCATGGAGTTATAGAGAGTCAGAAGTCTCGAGTTTGAGTTTTTTTTTTATCATAAGATATATTATCAATTTAGCGAGATAAGAAAATGGATCTTTATTATGTAGCTTGTGATATTATTCCGATGCATCGGACTTCCCAACGAAGCTAATGGAATGGGTTAATACACTAATTCATTGAGTAAAAGTGAAAGATTTTCTTAGATGGTGAAGTTTTACCCCCTGTGGTAGTTGAATCAGTTAGGAAGTTGCAATATAATAATTATGGTAAAGAAATAAAGAACAAGTAGGCTTCTTTTAGGTTCACACCTAAACTTGAGTCCATAGAACTTAAAACTACTTCATCTTCAAACCTTAAAAATTCCTTTTCTCCTTATTACTGGTACTAAAGCTGGAGAAAAGAGGAATGCTTATACTCCTTGAGATAAGCTTCTACTTTTGTTGAGGACCCATTCTCATCTTTAAATCATAGTATCTTTTTTTCGTAATATTCGTCACATTTAGAATTTCATGTCCATTGAAAAAACCATTAAATTTGTTTAAGTTATAATAAATTGTTAATTAAATTGACTATATTACCCTTAATTTAAATATTAATTTTTAAAGAAAATTATTAAATTGAAGTAATAATTATTAGTTATATACAAATGATAAATATGGAAAAAATGAATTTATTACTCATTGAAATCATAAATGTGACAAATATTTTAGAAAAAATTATTTTTCCAATTGTGATAAGTATTATGAAACGTAAGTAGTAATTGAAATCACTATAGATCAAGTATACCTTAATTGAAGACAAGTTCTAGCACAGAAAATTGCAAACAAAATAATTATTTATTTCTTAATGATAATTAGGAGTGTTCTGAATATTCTTGTATATATTAAACCGATATAAGAGAGTGTACTATTAAAATCATTGTAGAAAATAATAAAAAAAAATATATAATTTGTACATGAGATTATAGAAGATTAAAAATCGAAATCGAAACCGAAGCCCAATAATAAAAAATAATATGATTTTTGTTTTTTTTTTTTTTCAAAGTTTGCTCGCCCTTAAGGCTAAGTATACTACTAAAAAAAAAAAAAATTAATTTGTATAGGAGAAATTTGATGGAAGGACATGATAATTAAAAGTATCAAATTAAATGTGACCGTTGAATGTTGAAAATTGGTTTGGGCATCTTTATGATGTGAACAGCATTTAAATGCAACACGCTTGTATTGATGCCGTGCCTCCAACGGAACAACTGTTCCCTCATTGTCAAGGAATTGTGTTTTCCTTTTCCTCTTTATTTCAAGAACATTTAGGTTTTCAATTCTTGATACCATACAGTTAATTTAGTTGGTAATAACACTAATAACAGGCGCATACATAGGATCTTGAGTTTTTTTTTTTGTCCGAACTTAATATATAAATTACTATTTAATCTCTCTATATTAGTGAAAATCATCGATTGAAATTTATATTTTCAAAAATTAATATAATCAATCATTTATCAGTTCTCTAATTAATCTTTTTATTCAACATTTTGTTGAATGCGATTGAAATGTCAATTTTAAATAGTTCAAATAGTTTTCAAACTCCATATTATTATTATTATTTTTTTAAATAGTTTTTTTTTCCTATAACAAATTAAGGAAAAAAAATTGAAATGAAAAGAAAATAATATCAAGAAAGAAGTGAAATTAAGAAAAGAGTAGAGAAATCAAAATTTATATAAACTTTTTTTTTTCTTTTTTGCAGAGAAGATAATTGTAAATTTTCAATCCACCCCTCTCTCTCTATTCTAAAACTCCTTTCTAGAGCCAATCCTTTAAGACTTCAACCTCAATCTCTAGGGTACTATTGCAATTGAATCATCTTTTACCTAGATTGGAAAAAAAAAATCAAATTGAATCCATCTAATTTAATTTTTTCGATCTGATTCTTCGAGTCAATCAATTCAGTTTAATCCAAGATTTCAGTAATTTTGGTTATCAGTTTTAGTTTAATTATAAATAATAAGTGAATTTTGCTCAAAATTAAACTTAATGAATTGATTCAAATCGGTTTAATTTTATACATAGTTCGACTTTAATTCAGTTTAAAAAAAAAACAAAAAAATTTAATTTAATTTTTCATTTTTTAGTTCAATTTGATTCAAAACCAAAATATTTAGTAAATTGCTTAATCATTTAATGATACTAGATCAAAATTAAAGAGGAAATTACTATTTAATTTTTAAAATTAGATTAAATTAATTATTTTGGGATTAGAAATATGAGTTTGTAATCAACTATCACTTGTCACTAAATTTACCACAGTAACTATGACAAAGAAATATGAGTTTGTAAATCCAAAGCCCAATTGAAGCCCATGTTGTGGTGACTTTGTTTAAGGCCATTACAGTACTGTCAATACATTTAACCAAATACCAAATGCTTCATAGCTATTCTGTTCTTCATTAATTGATGCTGTGTTGTATGGATATGCTTCCATTGATTTTACATGCATTTACATATAATTAATCTGACAAAAAGAAAAAAAAAAGTGAAAATTTTCAAGCCCAAAGGGCAAGGATGGACATTGCTGTAGAGCCAAGAATTAGAGCAATGAATGATATCTTCTTCAAGGATGGAGCAGAGTTCATCAACTTGTTATGGAAAAAATCAAGAGCTATGAGATCAACAAGACCCATGTATATGAGTATCCCTGAAGAGAGGGATCCTAATAATCCTTCCATAATTAAGGCATTAGGGTTACTATCATCATACCCTGTCAATGAAAATATTATCATCCCTAATACTATCCCCATTGGTGTAGTCACTGAAAACATGAAACACATGTAGCCCACTGTTCCTAAGCTAAATCCCGCCTGCAAGTATCCATATTATTGCAGTTTCAGATGCATAGCAAAGTAAAAATAAAACCCAAAAAAAGAAAAATCTTAACATTCAAGAACAAGTTAACCAACTACTAGTCGTGTGCATTTCCACGTTTTTGGAAACGTTTCATTTATCTGTTGGGGCTGAGTTTAACTCTGCTCGCATAGCATCAGATCCTTATGCCTACCAAGGAGGAATTTTCTCGTATTGCTGACGGAAAAGAGCCCTTCCTACTCGGACCAAGTCTAATTGGTAATCCCTCGTCTTGCTGAAGGAAAACGAGCCATTTCCACTCGGAACAAGTCTAGTTGGTAATCTTTGTTTTATTATTATCTCTATGTTTATGTTTATTTCAAAATTTTGAATTTATTGTAATCAAACTAAATTAATTTCTTGATCAGGAGTATTTAATTTATTGTAACGTCTAAATTTAACAATTCCTAAAATAAAAGTAAAAAATAAGAAAAAGAAGTGACATAAATACCTGAGCTATGCAGCCACCAAGTCCCATCCCTTCAAAGATCTGGTGAAAAGCAAGAGCTGCAACCAGAGGTCTAATGGTGCACTGATTTTGTGACATACCCATCGTCACCCCAATTATCACCGAATGAAATATGATCCCAATCTCCAACACCTGCGAAACTAATCTCTGCTTTAATTTCACCAAACTCTCCTCCTCTTCTCTTTCTCCCAATTCCAATTTCGACAATTCTCCCGCCTTCTTTCCTCCAATTTCCTCCTGTGTCCCAACCGGAGTATAATTTTTACTACCGCCGCCGCCGTGGCCATGGCCCTGGCCCTGACTATTCTCCACATGCGCGCTTGCAGTTATATCAACTAACAAAGCGATCAAAGCACCAATCAGAGTAACCAACCCAGCGACAGGGAAGTCCTTCCATGGATGTTTGGATGCCACGTGACAATCCGAAAGGGCGGCGTACGCATCAGGAAGCACGTGTACCAAAGAGGTGGAGAGGATTACACCGGCGGCGAAGCACTTTATCACAAGAATCGCTCTGTCGTAAAGCGGTTTTCCATGGAAATAGCGAGCGAGGAGTACTGGAGAAGATATGCCTATAACGCTCGTAAAGAAGATAATTAGGATAGAGATTAGCTTCAGATGAGACGCCGCCGTACTGTTACGACAGCTCAACGCTCGAGCCGTATCGACAACGCAAGCTGATGATGGAGCCATGGAAGAAGTGAAGAGAAGAGAACAGAAGAGAGGCAGAGAAGAAAGACTCTGGGAGTATTATTGTTGAGTCTACAACTAAAAGTCTACTTGGACTCCATGAGAGGGACTATATGGAAGGAAAGAGGCGTTTAAAAAGAAGTGGGCCTATCTATTAAATGAGAGTGTTCTTTTGTGGTAGTGATATGTGGGATTTCCATCTTCGATTTTTTTTTTTTTTAATTTTCTAGAAAATGTTAATTTCAATTATTTGTTGTAAAAGGTAGTTAACAAGTGGGATGCGCATTAACAATTTATGGGGGAATTGTTAATTAGTTGCAAAGTTTTTAATTTCCACTTCTCAAAATATTAAAATTATCGCAGGCAAAGACATGGTTTAGTGACAAGTATATATATGACGTGACAATAAATTTAAGAGTCTATTCGGCAAATTTAGCTGGTTAAATATTAGCTATTACTGGTTAACGGTTATATAACAGTTTAGAATAAAAGTGTTCGATATAAATAACTGTTTGATTAGCTGTTTAATATAAAATGACAAAACAAAGACTATGAGAGCAAAAAAAAAGGTAAAGACAAGCGATAGGTATATGTGTCATAAAAAATTATAAAATGCTAAACATTATGTTTCATAAAACAGTCTCAAACTCTAAAGGGTAGATATTATATTACCGATCGTTATAATTAATTAAGATAGTGTTTCAACCATATCAAAACATTAAACACTACATTGCTATCGAACTGTGCCTAAGTTTAAATCTCCTTCCTTAAAAAACTCAAAAAAAATATTGATTTGTATTAGTTTAAATTAAGGATAGAAGTGAAACGTATATTTACTAATTTTAAATTATTAATATGTTTAAAATTTTATTATCCACATTTATTCAAAACCCATTGAAATATTCATTTACATGTTTATATCCGAATTTATTTAAAATTTTATTATTTTGCTTCAAATTACCCTTTAAATGGAATAGGATAGGGTACCAATAATTTTAAAATTGTTCAAAGTCAAATTTGAGTAAGATACTATTTTTTGCTAGTAATAAATAATACTAACGAGCACCCATAACTACACCGTTTAATTTAATGGATATCCATAAATTTATATATTAATTTTTTATGATGTGTGTTGCATATTATAATTGCTCATTATTTGATCGTTGTAATACTTTTTTTTATTACAATATTAAGTATTTGATTATAATTTTTTTTCTCATATTTTTCAGATTTTTATAATTTTATTAAGCCTGTATTTATATTAAGAATAAGATAAATGCAATGATTACATATTAAATGTTAAATAAATATTAATTTTACTATAATCTATAAGAAATATTGATTTATAATATATATCATATTTAATAAATATTTAATTGATATATATTTTGCAAGTTAAAATATTTAATAAAATATTTTTACAAATGAAAATGTTTAATACATATAATTTTATAAATTCAATTGTTTGATAAGTCAAAATAAAAATTAAGGTCGTCAGAAAATTAAAGTAATAAAATTGAAAGACGAATTTATGTATGGCTTACTGTGCAAGTTTAAATATGAATTTTGGCTAATTATTCTCGTGACCCTTTAACTTTGTCGGAGTTCAATCATGACCACACACCATCACATTTCAATAATAATTATACTTCGTGTCAAAATGAAATATCTTTATTGGAATTCAATCATAATCTTATAATTTCACATTTCATTTTAACGAAAAGTTTAGTCAGTGGTAGCGCCACAATATATGTAATGAGATCACATGGGATTGAATTGATGAAAAAAGTTTAACAAATACATATTAAGTGAAAATTTTTAATATTTTTAATATAATTTAAATCACTAAAAATTAAATTAAATAAATGATTCTGTTGAAAAATATTTCTAACTCGGCGGCTTAACAACTGAATATAATCATTATGAAATTTGAAAAGTAGAATTGTGACAGTGAGTCGTATTTATGCATTAGCCATTTATGTGTTCTACCGTAAATGCCCGTGTATTTCGTGTGTGCATGTGTATATATCTTGTGTGTACATGCACAGTTTGCACAAGAACGTGTGTGTATGTGCGTGCACGTGTTTCGTCTGTGCTCACCCGTGTTTGTGGATAACTATAAAGACTTTTTAGGTCAATCTCCACAAGAAATTGTTTTGAAGATTTTTCTTCATTTTGTTGCATATGCGCTAAGGATTTTCTTTTTATAAGAAATTTATGTACTTGAAAAACCAATATTAATTTTTAATAATTAAATTTAATTACTAAAAAAATTAAATAAAATATAAAATGCAATCAATATAAAAAATAATATAGCTTATAAGTAATCAAGAATAACTTATCAATGAACACTGATTCCTAATTAAAAATGAGGATAAGCGTTTAGGATCAGAATGGTTTCTTTTCTTGTACTCTTCTATTATCTTTTTATATTATAAGATCTTAAAAATAATTATTATATGTTGTACTAATTATAATAATTTCAAATATTTTGTAGAAAATGTTTTTTTTTTTTTAAGACGTTGGTGGTTTATAAAACCTGTTGTTTATATGTTGTAATATTTTTAAATATTTTGTATTTCTTCAAAAAAACTATTTTTAAATATTTTGTGAAAGATATAAGTTTTTTTTAGTAAAAATTAATGCTCTATAAAATAATTATATGTCTATTGCCAAAATTTTGTAATGTTTTCAAATTTTTTATAGAAGGTAGTCATTTTTTGCAAATTTTTTTATTTATAACAATAACTCTAGCTTGTAAATTATAAATATTTTATAAACTAATATTGTTTTCTATCAATACGGTATTGATTGGGCTGGTAAACGACCTCAATTCCCGTAAAGCTGAGAATATAAGTTGATAATTTATAAAATAATATTTTGTTTGTAAACGGTGATTAATTTTTTTTATAAAAATTGATGTTTTACAAAATAATAAATCCAATTGTCAAAATTTTTTAAATATTTTTTTAAAAAATAATTATTTTATCTACTTCAAGTAAAACTAAAGTTATCTTACTTGCATCCATCCGATGTGATCATATGTACATAACATTATATAAAGTAACAAATAAACAGACACAGGAAATCAACAAGCAAATATTAAAAAATAAAAAACAATGAAGAATTAGACTTGTCTAGAAGAATCTATAAGCTCATCTAGACTAAATCTTCTATCTTTTAAAATATTATTTTCACTTTATCTTTTTTTTTTAATATAAAAAACATTTTTATTTTAATAAAAAATTATTTTTTATTGATTTGGTTTATGAATGAACCGAAGCACCGAATCTATATAAGTTAATCTCGTCAATTGATTACTGTCTTGATAGAATTCATAGGCCGTACATGTTGTCTAGCTAGTTGTGACACCTAGCTAGCATCCTCGTTATTAAAACTGAACTCTCCTTTAATTCATTTTAGTCCACTACAATTTGAATTCACACCACTGATAGAAATTGTGCTTAACCCACTAGCATAGAGGACAAATTAAAATTAATTAACCCTCTTTCTCTTTCTCTTTCTCTTTCTCTTCCTCTTCCTCTTTCAAGTCAAGAAACTATTGTCGATTTGAACCAGCAAAATCTCATCCTTCAATCCATTATTTCCTCATATATGAGAAAACAATTCATGTATTTTCATTTTGTATCGTTATCCTAATCATGCATGATTAGTACATACACGTTAGATATATGTGCTTAAACAAAGTTGAGGGTTCCCATCTTTGTGGGTATAGCTTAGATGTCTAACTTGTGTTGCTTTGTCTAAATAAGGAATTCTGACTTGAAAACTTAACCACCTTTTGTTTTTATATCCCCCATGAACGAACTAGGGTAATGGAAGAAGATGTAGGATTCTATACTTGGTAGCTGAAGCTGACATCTCCCAACTCTATAATATGCTTTATTGCTAAAACCAGAGAAAATCCATGGAGTTCATGATTATTAATTTTTGGGAAGAGACATAGCTAACCTACCTATCTATCTATTTGGTTCTCCAAATGAAACTTCTCTTATTTCTCGTCTCTTATTATATTCATGTGAAAATGGAGAGACAGATTGATATGTGGAATTTTCTTGCATTGATTGGCATGCATGTCGAAGAGCTCTTCAGGCATCGATCAACTATATGCATATGAGAAACGACAGATGAGGAGAGACATTTTAACCCAAGAGGAAAGGGACAAAGATGGACCACCAAGCTTCTTGTTTAGTCAATATCATGAGGTAGCAAAATTGGAGTTGGGAGCAAGGACAAAGAGGGTGGCACCTAATTAAGGAAATCTTTTGAGATTTTATGTCACCAATGTGAAAGGAACAAGAGAAACCCACACCCCCCCCCCCCCCCCCCCCCCCCACAATGAGAGATGGAAGGACTTATCTAATAATGTTAGCCAAATGTATCTCAAATTAACCAATAATAATAAAAAAAATTCATTTGATACTACCTCTGTTCATTCTACTGAAAAAAATGTAGTTAAAAAACAGAAGTAAATTAATGAATTTCAGTGCTTACTCATTTATAAGTTCAGGCATGTAAAAATTCATCGTACTCCTGAATGTTAATGATTATTACATAGAAATTTTAATACTTCCTCATTCATAAGTTCAGAAGTGTACGAACCGATCCGTGACTCATATAATGTAATGATTACATAATAAAATGAGGTGGGGTTTGGCTTGGAGCAGGAACTAAATGGTGAGGATATTAGTTTTCTTGTTCAAACCTCTCTTGGGTCTACAAAAAGAGATGTTTTTGTTGCTGTTGTCAATTCATTAAGCCTCTTCTTTTCTTCATTTTTCAAGGCCTTTATACACCACAAATCTTCTGGACAAGAAAGTGATTTCCAATGTGGGATGTGATTCCTTACTATGTCGTTTTCTCCAACTTCTGTTACTATAACTTTACAATCCTTTTTAGCCATGTTGTGTACAAATTTGCATAAAGTGCGAACCAGGTTTCCTGATAACGGTCCCTGATGGTGCAATCCATATATAAAGTAAAACCCAAATGGCCTGAAGAAATCTGTTATTGCTCGCAATTTAAAGCAAGGAAATAGTTTAGCAATTAACCTTGAACTCTTTGTATATACCCAGCAATGTATTGGTACTTTCCCTAACCTCAGCTTGAACAGCTCTCCACTATTCCATACACTAAGCATAGCCCAATTTTTCGGAACTTTTCCTTCTGAACCAAAATGACACCATGCTTCACCACTAGGATAAGCCACCCAAGTGCCTAAACTTAACTTGTTGTTTAGTATATTGCCTATGTCGTTTGGAAAAAGCTCAGTTGAATTCAAGAATTTGCGATACAGAAGCTCAGCTTCTTGAGGGTTGAGTTTAGTTACTTGAATGTTTGATGATATACGTAAAGATCGATGATTAACTGGATTTACAAGAATAGAAGGTGTCCTAAACTTGACATAACCAAGCTTGTCCATGAAAAGCTGAACGGAAGCTTCATTGTCTTTCTCTGTTGCCATGTAAGCATAATCAACGTGGTTTTGAATAAACCATTCTTCTAGCTTTAACACAAGCTTTAAACCAATCCCTTTTCGCCGATGAAGAGGAGACACTCTCAAGCCTAACACATAACCCACCTTTGCTAGATTAGGCTTATGAAGACTTGCTAGCTTTATGGAGCCTTGGATAACACCAACCAATTCACCTCCAAGCTTCGCTACCTAATGTTTTATTTTAACTTTGAAATGATGAAATGAAAAAGAAACAACAGAACATATAGAGAAAGAAGATGAACTAAAGAAATATATATATATAGCTTTGGGACGTACCAGCATGTTATAGAAAGGACTGTTTCGGATTCTGCAAATGGGGTCACCCAAAGTATCAGTGAAGAGGATCACTCTTCCAGTTGAGCCTACCTCGCATCTTTTTTCCAGTTCTTCTACTCCAGCTCTATCATTTTGGACATCGTAGCTTCGTATTAAAAGCTCTCCATATCCCATTTTTTTATAGAGAGGTCCAGAGAGAGATGAAAGAATTATATTGCAGTAGGAGCAACGAGGTTGGCTTCTGTAGTATCAGTGTTATATATATATAATATATATGCAAAGGGAATTAAAATGTGGAATGTGTTTGAAGAATAATAATAATAATAGAGAAAAGATGGTTAAAATAATAAGATGTAGGTTTTGTTTGTCTTTTTGCTTTTGGGATTGTTAAATTAAGCCAATCCAATCGACGTTAGGATAACCTCAGGCTCACGACAGGTTTTGCACGCCTAAGAATGTGTATCCATGGATGGCTAACCTCCATTTGCTGATTACTCTAATCATTAACTTTTAGTTTTGCTACCCTTTCTTTTGCCATTATTATCATGCACTACTTTGCCTGCCTGTGGATGAATTTTAGCTTTTTGTTTAAGATTGCCTTTCACTTTTTTGGTGTAGCTAAATACGGCTCTAATTACCCCCTCTCAAACAAAGTGCACTTTTTGAGAATCGAACTTATATTCTCAGCTTATTGAAGTTGCCTACCATCTCTAAAACCTTTATACTCTATAGCATGAGAAGAATTACACCTTTTGATTATACCAAAAAGAAAATACGGCTCTAATTATTAAAATTTTAAATTTTGAATTTCTGATCTTATAAATAAAGCTTGCTTAAAAATATAAATTATTTTCATTCATGAAGAGTTTTAAAGTTTTTGCTGAGGATTGAACACAGGCTCGGTATGTAGGAAGAGCTCCCGGATTCGATCTCAATTAAACATACCTGTAGAGAGAGACGAAGAGTCTTAACTATGACTAAGTTCCGAGCCGGATTAAGAAGTTCTTGGTGATAGAGTTCGGATACCAGTGGTTTACACACAAAAAAAGAGGTTTTGCTAAGGATTAAAATATTTCTTATAGAACCACTAATGGGTGAGATAGAATGGTAAGCCTTCTCTCTTAATCAAAGATCTCGGTTCAAATTATAGATATGGAGTACTTTTAAAATTTAATAGAGAGCATTTTAATTCCTTAGTGAATCTATCAATGTACCTAGACCGGGTCATGGCCTCACTCATGTACAATTAATTTCCATTATAGAAAGATAATTCGGTAAGTTTAAGCTTTTTGTGAAGAGGACCTATCTCAAGTGTACATTTTCATTTTGCACTAATTTATTCATGATTTGTTTCTTTGTATTGTGTTGTTGAGTGGACAAGTGTGGTCCACCCACCCTCCTTTTAGACACTTTAAGTAGATTTGAAAGTGGTTTATGCCTCTCGCTTTCTACTAATTAGGACAATTAAACCAATATTAATCATTATTCCCATTGTTTAACCCTTTTAGTGCCTTCTGCGCGTGCATAACCAGCTTCTAACTAATATACGTTTTATTATGTTGCATCCAACATGATTTTAGGCTTCGTTTGATTCAAAATGGTATCTTTTCGAGGAAAATATATTTCTGAAAGTATAATTTGAATGTGTTTGATATATAAATCAATTTTCTATGAAATAATATGTTTCGTTTGGTTTAAAATGGTCCACTTTCCGGGAAGATACACTTCTAAGAAAATTATTTTTCAAAAAGTATAATGTGAATGTATTTAATATACAAATTAATTTACCTACAGATTGTGGTTCTATTAGCAATCCAGGTTGGGCAAGTAGAAGAGCTTTCAGGTTCAATCTTCACTATACACACACCTGCAGAGAGGGGCGAAGAGTCTTAACTGTGACTAAGTTTCGAGCCGAATTTAATTGGTCTCTCATGTTACGGGCAATAGATCCGGGTTCAAATCCCGATCATCCCTAAAGAAGTTAATTCCCTTATATAATGCAAACTAAGCACAAACAAACATCAGCTTAGTATTATTGGTAGTGATCATTGATTAAGCATTATCAACGAGACAAATTTACATGTACCAATTAATTGCCATTAATAATTTTTTTTCTTCATTAGCTTCAATAATTTAATCTATACGTATCAGTTAATGGTTAGGTGAAATGTCCCACAAGCCAAAAAGGCTGTCTGATACCAAGAACAGATACATTCAAACACTAGGCTTCGTGACCATCATCGTCACTCTTTTTGAGTGATTAATTTTTCTGCTGAACAGTAAAGAACTGGTGGAGTTTTATCAGTTAGCTAATTATCTTAATTAATAATGATTATGGAACCATTAAAAAACAGATTAAAGGCTCAAAAAAGAGAAGTTAGGAAAAGAAAAGTCCCACAATAACACTAACAAAGATGGGTAATCACAAAAAGAAATGTCCAAATCCAAACTATCGCTATTCTGCACTTTCTCTCTTTCTTTTTGGGCATTTGAAGGATATATTAATTAAATCATTATAATCATCACTCCACCCATTAATATTACTGAAAGAAGAAGAAGAAGACACGTACTCCATATATTGCAAAGCTTACTCGTGTTTGAAGTTCATTATCCATTGTCTGTTAGGCAATTTTTTTCTCTAGAATGGGACTGTAAGATCTTCCTTGTGTGAGGCTAATTACTGTGCTGATAAGCTTGTTAATTTAGTTCAGAATTATCCTCTGAGACTACCTGTTCTCTTGCAACTTCCAGCGAATATGAGTTATGCATGATGCTAATGGTTTTTAAGATAATACACCGAAACGCAATCAAATACTGTTTGTACTTGATTTGGTGTATAAGTGATTAAGTTTTTCTCCATGTGGATAAGATTTGTCTATACCCAGTATATTGATAGTCACATACATTCAGCCAATAAAAAAGAATTTCTTAAAAAAAATATTATTGTCCATGAATGCTATTTCAAAACTCTTTTACTGATTTATGATTCGGTTGTCCTCTGTTTGAACAATCAGTAATATCCTCATTGGTATATGAATTTACTCCTTCCTTTGCATGAATTTCATTAGCGTAGAAAAATGTGTAAAAAAAAGGTTCAATAACCCTACTCTGCACATATATTAATATTGTATTCGGTAATAACTTTTTAACTAACCTGTAGAGCTCTGACCAATTAAAACATTAAACGCTATTTTTTATAGTATTCGATAACATAACGTTTAAATTAGCTTTTAAATGTCAAAATAATGTTTTATAAAAGATTAACCTCATGTAAAGTTTAGCTTTTAGCATTTTATGAAAAACTACTCAAACACATAAACGTTACTAAAACAGCTACCAGCAACAAAAATAACTAATTTTACCGAATAAACATAATCGTGGTAAAGGTCTCATCCACCACCAACCAAAGGGTTGAGATCTTAGGTATTAGAAAAATGTGGGCCCTACCACATGATTTTAGTTCTCCGCAAAGTGCTCGCTCCTACAAAATATGTCTTCTTTGTGTCTTTCTTTGCATGCATTATGTTGTCTATTTAGCCTCTTGGATTGATATTTTCCTATATATATTATGTCCATTAGTAAGGAGGGACCCACTAGTTTTTGTGGGGGTAAGAAACTTCTTAATTTTCTTTTTGGATATTAGGAGCAAGTAATGAGTTCAATGTCCCACTTTAAAAGAAATAATTTCAATAAGCTTATTACGAATCCCTATTTGGTATGAATTTGATTCTTATGTATAATTTATTTGGGTATTTTCCGTAATATTAAAGGTTAGTTGTAGATGTGATTAATACAATTGAAAGTATAATTTCAATTTTTGAAATAATCTTATCTCTTTTTACGCTAAAAACAATAATTTAAAAGTTTTTTGAATTTTATACGTAAAATATTAATTTGGTATGTGAATAATACAACTTTGCTAACTATATTTTTTATATTTTTCAGTCATCTAATTAACATTTAATCAATTTAATTTTACAATAAAGTGTTCAATATGTTAAATAAAGTATTTAATAAGTCCAATTATATAAGTTAAAGTATTCAATAAATAAAAATAAAAATTGAGGATGTCGTAAGGTTTTTCGTGAAAGTAATGAATTTATGTGTTGAGTCAATACAAAATCTAAAAGTACAATTAAAAAAAAAAAAAAAAAAAAAAAAAAAAAAAAACCTCCTCTTCACTTGACAAGCATGGTGGTGTACACAATCCACTTGGAGAGGATTCAAGTATCAAATGGATCTCAACACATGATCTATTTGAGAACGACTCAACAAACAAAGGATTTTTTAAATTGTAATTTATCATTTTTCTTTCACCATTATCTCTATATTTGGACAATTTTAAAGCTAAAAAGTCACTTAAAAATATAATTACTATGGCTAATCCAATCGTATGTTGATTTTTTATTTTTTTTATGTACGTCTAATAATCCTTTAATTTGCTTTTGTTGGAAACTTGTAGCTTCCATATTGTACCTTAGGGATCCTTCTTTATTATTCTTATTGAAGTTGTATTTTTTTTTTTTTTTATTATAAAGTTGAGAGGTTGAAGAATTTTCTCAATGGAATTCTTTGCTTTTGCAATTTTGGTAGTCTAAATTACATTTGTATTGCACTTGTTGTCTTTTAAGGATGTCAGTAGGATTAATAACATCGAGAGTTTTTGTGTGAGGTTAGTGATTTTGCAAGATAGATAGAATTAAAGCTATTTTAGGATTCTGAATTGGGAGCAAGTTGAGTCTGCTAAAACATCTCCTTCCACTTTCTTCTTCACTCTTCTTGTTCTTCTTCTTCTTTAAGTCCTTCGCTTTTTCTAATCCAAGTGTTTTGCTTATACAAACTTGCACATACTTGGCTTAAAGTTCTTATTGGCGAAATGGGTCCGCCACTGGATTGGGAATATTTTGCATTAGGAATCACACCTTTAAGTTGAACAAGAAGAAGGTGGAAGTAAATGCAAAGGTTTTGTCAGCACTTGCTGGATGAAGATGATGGACTTCGCTTGAATCTTGTTGGGCCTTGAAAAATACCATTAAAGCTCTTGTTGGGAAGTAAATTTTAAGGTTTTGTCAACACTGTAGTAGGTTTTCATCTCTTTTCTCATTAAAAGTTACACTTTGACCTTCATGTTCTTGCTCCACAAATTTCCTAATTTTAACTTCAGTTTACAAGTCCTCTCCTTTTGGTTCTGATGCTTTTTCCTCGATTATTCAGTGTCGCAGTATGTAATTTTTGGTTATCATTGTTTTCTTTTTCATGATTGCTTTGGTTGGACTCACGGTGGGGAGAGAGATGCGACCCATGGAGCGGCAATTCACGTCGATGGTGCCAAGATCATCCCCTTTGATTTAGTGACCTGGGTTTCAGTGTTGAAGGAACGAGAGACAGAGGGAGTGTTGCCTGAAGAGAAGGGAGATAATAAGGGCAATACTGTCATTTGATAAAATCCAATCACGTTTTATACACGTGGATCCAAAGTGGCAGTCTTAGTGTCGTCCTATGCGATGTTTTTTTTTTTATTTTAGTGGTTCCTTTCCTTCGTAATTGTATTTCCAACTTGCTACGTAGGATGGAGACAATTGAGTGAAAATGTTAGTTGCGAAAATTTTCTATTGAGACAAAAAAATAAAAATAAGAGGGTTGGGACACCAAATTTATTATTAAGCCCATTCTTTTACGATATTGACTATCCATATTGAATGTGTTACTTTCTTAGAGTGGAAAGTGTAAATTTTATGGAAACTATTAAAGGTTTACTTTACAAGCCTATAAAGATTGCTAATGGAGCTCAACAGGAAAAACCTCCAGAAGAATGAAATGACATGAATAAGAGGGTAAATGAGCCCAGCCGGCTCATGAGCTATTCGAGCTCAGCTCGAAAAAATTTCAAAAAAGTTCGGTTCGAATAGAGCTTGAGCCGGAGCCAGCTCGTTTGTTAAACGAGCTGAGTTCGAGTCTAGTGATGTTCAGTTCGAAAATTCATCGAGCTTATATATATAATATTTATTTTAGATTTGCTTGAGTTTCAAACCTCACGCTTAAAATTTTTCGAGTTGAACTCGAGCTTTTATTGAGCCGAGCTCGATCCTAAAATATTCAGGATAGTTAATTTTTGAGTCGAGCAAGTTCGAGCTCGGCTTGACTCGTTTATATCCCTAGACATGAAGAAGCGAATCTATACTCTAAATTACAATTTGAAAAGACATTCACCAATAAAAATGAAAAGAAGACCGCAAAGTCTTTATTAAGGAATGACTTCTAAAGGTAATTTCTCTTAAGAATATAAAAATAAAAGGCTTAAACAAGATTTCATTTGATGAGTTTTTAGATAGTCTCATTTACTATGAGATAAGTGATAACACTAATGGAAAGTGCATTATAGCCAAATAATGAGTAACAACAAACCTATTGCTTTGAAGGCAGGGGCAAAGCTCTATAGGGGCTTAAGCTCATGGTCTCCAGAAATTCTTTTAAAAAAAAGTAGATATGCACGTACTTGATTTTTAGTTATTTTAGTATCAAATTAACACAACCAAAATGTTAAGGAGGAAACAAAATCTTTCCAATATGTTGAGTATGTTGATAGAGTGCCATTTACCGGTACATACGATGTGTAACTCATCTCAGATCGTAAAACGTAAAATTTTTTAACTTTTTCAATAGAGTGTATTTTTCGATGATCAAATTTGTATTTTCACTCTTGCAGGGATTGAGGTCGCTTACCACCCGAATCAACACATTATTAATTATATATTATGATTTTTGATATATGATAAATTAGGCAAATTATCAGCCTCATAACTTAAATTAATCATACAATGTATAATTGGGCTTTATATCAGTTTTAATCTAAAAACTGATATAAATTTAATCAATTAATTAAAGCAATTGATTATTTTTTTTCCTATAATTACCTTACTCGATCCACGTACCAAATGTGTCTGACAACTCAAAAAAAAAAAAAAAACACACCACAAATATTATAGTTATTATAACTTTTAAAATATTTTTATAATAAATACAACTTTAAATTTAAATTTAAATTTTTTATTATCTTTTTAATTTTAAAAGTGAGAATTAGTTATAATTTTTAATTCTTAAATTATTCCATAGATAATTAATAATTTTATTGTATATAATTAATAATTAATAAAATTAAAAATTTATGATTATAATTTGTGCAATGCAGGAATGGATAAGAAGTTATTTTGAACCAAAAAAATATATTTTGTTTTTTTTTGAAGGTAAAAAAAAAAATTGAAGACCTTATTTTTTTTAAATGACCGACCTATATAATAATATATGGATCAAACGAGGGCGGTGAATTACCAAAATATCTAAGTTTCAAAGGTCAAGTAATATCGTATATATAAATACAAGTTCTGCTCCTGTAACCAAACAGCGTCCTTCCCCTAATTTTTCTTATCGCTATCGGGTAGAAGACAAAAGGAAAACCCTAAGAACTAGATCATGTCTGGAATGTACGGTCAAGAAGGCGATTCTGCTCCTCCATCTTACGGTGGAGGTGGCCCTGGCGGATATGGAGGTGGCTATGGTGGCAGCGGTGGAGGAGGAGGATATGGAGGAGGAGCAAGTGCTGGAGGCTATGGAGGTGATGGTGGATATGGCGGTGGTGGAGGCGGCCGTGGAGGTTATAGTGGTCGAGGTGGTGGCGGAGGTGGTAGAGGATATGGTGGTAATTCGCAAAATCGTGGTACTATTTTTGTTTTAGATTAATTTGATTTCTAGCACTGGTAGAAGCTTTATTTCTCTGCTCTTGCTAACTATTATTGTTTGATCCGATCTGCAGGAGGTGGTGGAGGATATCAAGGAGGAGATCGTGGAGGAAGAGGCGGCGGCGGTGGTGGCCGAGGAGGTGGCCGAGGTGGAAGTGGAAGAGACGGTGATTGGCTATGCCCTAACTCGAGGTAATTTGTGGTGTAATCTGTAAGTTGATTTGGTTTATTACGTTTATTGGGATTTTTCATAAGTCGTCGTTAAGAATCTGAAGTGCTACAAATTGTAAATAAAAATAAAAAATACTAAAAATAATCTTTTATTATCAAAGAATGACTGATAATTTTCATCATTCGTAGCTAATAAGAACAATGTGCCATTAGGAGTATTGGTTTACCTCATCTGTTAGTCTACTTAACAACACACAATGCAAGATTTTGTAATCGAAACTTTGTTTTTGAAAATCAATTTCTAAAGCTAGAAGTTCTTACCTCTCCATCCATCATCAAATCCACACTCATTAGATATACAACAATAATTGTATTTATTAACATAATCAGTGTGTACAGAGATGGAGAGATAAAACTCTTAAGAAGTATCTAATCATTTTTGCCTCAACTTTTCATTAACATTATCAGTGTGTACAGAGATGGAGAGATAAAACTCGAAGAAGTATCTAATCATTTTTGGCTCAACTTGTAGAACTTAAATTTTACTTTCTGGTCTTTACCTTATATTCACTATATTTTTCCTTTGGACTTCGCCTATTGAAGTTAAAAAAAAAATAGAGCAATATAAATGGAAAATTACTTTTTATTAGGAAAAATAGAAATTTTATTTTATTTTTCTTGTTTAATAACCTTTATGGACTTGTTTAATGGCCTTCAGTTTTGGTAATTATTTAAACTGACCAAATCGTAATCATTAGCAAACTAACTTTTTTTTTTTTAAGTATTTAGCAAATGGTAGTATCCTACTTGGGATCCTGATTCTAAAATGATCCTATATGATTTTTATTATATCCTAATGATCTTAAACCGATTGGACTATGATTCTGCCAGAGGAAAAATTCTGCATGAGATTTGATTGATTAACCAAATTTGAATACTGGGATCTTGCAATTTTATGATCTGGGATTGGATCTTAATTGCTATGGCCCAAACTTTATTAATTTAGAAAATATTCAACATTAAATATGGAGATATAAGGTTGACCATATATAGGAATTTATTGTTTGGGGCTTTCTAATTGAAACCGTTTTATGGTTATGTAGCTGTGGAAATTTGAACTTCGCTAGAAGATCTGAATGTAACAAATGTGGCACTCCTTCTCCTGCTGGTTCTAACAATGATCGCAGTGGCGGAGGTTATAACAAAGGAGGAAGTGGTGGAGGATACGGTGGTAACAGAGGAGGTAGAGGTGGTAACTATGATGGAAATAGAAGTAGCAATTACAATGAAGGGGGCCGAGGAGGTAGTTATGATAATAGGAGTGGAGGTGGCAATAGAGGGGGCTCCTATGGTGGTAATTCTGGAAGAGACAATGGTGGCTATAACCAGATGCCTCCTGCAGTACCGTCGTATGGTAGTGCTGGAGGTGGAGCTAATTATCCACCACCTCCTAACTCATATGGGGGGAACACTAATTATGGAATGGATGCAGTTCCTCCTCCTACAAGTTATACAGGTGGACCTACAGCTTATCCTCCATCTTATGGTGGTCCTGCTGGTGGTTACAGTGGTGGTGATGTTACAACTGATGTTAGAAGTGGTGGGCGAGGTGGCCAACACGGGGGATATGGTGCTGGCGGTGGTCCTCGTTATGAAGGAGGTGGTGGACAAAGTGGTGCTCATGCTTCTGATGCCGCAGCTAAAATTAAGCAGTGTGATGGAAATTGTGATGAGACATGTGACAACTCGAGAATATACATATCAAATTTGCCACCTGACGTGACTACTGATGAACTGAGAGACCTTTTTAGTGGCATTGGACAAGTAATTCCAACTCTTTCTTCCCTTTGAATATAAATGCATGAAGATTTATATTTGATGATTCTGTAATTGTTGTTTAATTCCTTGAAGGTGATTTTTTTTTTCCAGATTGTTTTACAAATATATATTAGCTTATTATTAATTGTTCATCTTTAAGTACGGAAATATTTGAAATATGTTGATTTTATGTAGCTTCTGTTGCATCAATGTGGAAAATGTCCAATGGAAATAATAAGCTTAATACAGAATTTGCAATCTTTGCTAAGTACCTTTAGTACAAATTCTTCATATGATGTAATTGTAATATTCTATTGAAATGGAAACTGCATTAATATTGCTTAGGTTGGAAGGATTAAGCAGAAGCGTGGTTTTAAAGACCAATGGCCTTGGAATATAAAATTGTACACAGATGAGAATGGAAACAACAAAGGCGATGGAGTATTGTCTTATGAAGATCCAAGTGCTGCACATGCTGCTGGCGGTTTCTTTAACAGTATTTACCACATTACTGTTTATCTTTTCTGTTTTTTGCTTCCTCCAACAATATTTCACCTGACCCTTAACTAACGTTTTCAAGACCTTAACATCCTCTTCTTTTCTTCTATTCCGTCTGTTTTTTAAGTATTATACTCATTGCTTGCTTAATCTTTCAGATCATGATATAAGGGGTTATAAAATCAGTGTTGCCATGGCAGAGAAATCAGCACCAAGGCAGCCACCTTCCTATGACCACAGGTAACCTTCCTAACAATGATCTCTTCTTGTTTCTCGTAGCATGTATGCTTTCAGATGCATTGTTGCACTGTTTCAATTTAGATGCTTAATTTCTGATGACCGTGTTGAATTGTTTAATTTCTGATGACCATGTTAAATTGTTAATCTGTTTTTACTAGGTTTTCCTTTATATATTAGGTTAAGAATAGCGTGTGCTCATATGATCAAACTGGCGTGTCGTCTTTGAATTACATAATCAATATAAATCAAATATTTGTCTAAAAAACGAGCTTTTATGAGTTCTTTTTTTTTTTTTTTTTTTTTTTAAATTGTTGTCCGTGTATATTCCCTTCGCTAAGAATAATTTCACAGTTAATTACTTCATATAAAGTAAGTTTTAAGGACAGCCAAGTCAAGATGGATAGAACATTTGAAGAAACAAACAAATGTCAGATAGTTTCAGCATAGTTGTTTAAAAAATTGGAAAAATGAAGACAAATAGGACTGTCCAAAGGAGAAGGGGGGGGGGGGGGGTGTGTGTGTTGAGAAAAGACTTCAATTTATGTTAAAAAGAAAAGATGAAACAGAAACGAGGTAAGGGGGAAGATTGAATGGATAGCTACAAACATAGAAGCTGAAAAGGAGAAGGGAGGAAAGAGGCATAGGAAGGAACTGAAACAAGGTGGAATGAGAGAGAGATATATTTGAGGGATGTGACTGTTGGAAATGGAACAATTGGCACCCAGTGATGCCAAAAATGGTGGCCTTCCTTGTCGAGGGATCTAGATGCGATGGAAGGTGCCTTCTTTCTCAGGCCTTGGGTATCTGTTATCTTGTTACTTGCAATTAATAGTGACTATGGCTACCTCTTGTCCCTCTTCTCTCTCTCTGTTCCATGCAATTAATATTGACTATGGCTACCTGTTGTCCCTCTTCTCTCTCTCTGTTCCAAAGGAGCCAAAAGTAAGGTTTTTTGTTACTTATGATTCTAGAGGATAGGGATTTAGTTTATTTGGTTGCTTGTCATCTCCTCGAACATGAACCTGGGGCTTGCGATTTGGTAGTCTAGGAGCATGCTGGTCACCATTGTGCACGTGATGGATCATGGTGGTATAAACATCACACTGATATGTGATTTGCTGCTGCTGGTATTTTTCTGGGTGGCTTAATTTCCGCACGAATTTGTCTGTGATTTGTAGAAGGGTACATCTAGGAACAAATTCAGAGTCAAATATATCTGCAGGTTGCATTCAATTCTTTATAGGATGGGTGATAGGAGTATGGAGTTTTTAATTATGACTCTCTTGGAAATGTTGCATCAGATAGAAAACAATGCAATAGTGTTAGGACTGCTAAACACTGACTTGAAAATTCATGATTTCGTCCATTTCTCTTTGTATGCATTTATGCTTCTTTTATTTTAGACAATGATTTTTGATCAGCAATGAATATGTTGACTAATTGATTGAACAGCAGAGGGGGCGGTAGAGGTGGCTATGGTGGAGGTGATCGGCGCAGAGATACTTATAGAGATGGAGGCTCTGGTCCAGATAGGCACTACCATGGTGGAAACCGATCACGTCCATACTGAGAATTTCAGCTCTGAGCTTTTTATGTACTAAGAATTGTGATCTGAGGGATTTAATTATATTTCCTTGGGGGGTTCTTAAACTGGAGACTAAGAGGTAGGTGTTCATTACACTGAGCAATACCCCTTTTTCTCCTTTTTCTGTTTACTCGCTCATGGAGGGGTTTCTATTTTAGGCATGGGATTGATATTAATTGTGTGAATGTTTTTATAGTGGCTAGTGGATTAACTCCAAATTGCTTGCTGCTATGGTAGGTTGATATTTTCAGGTGAGTGAAGCTCTTTCAAAATCCCACTTTATCCTTGTTTGGAATGTAGAATAGGGGATTATGTTGAGTTTATTTTGCATGCCTCATTCGATGTGGCGATAGCGCTTGTATTTTTTGCATGCATTATCTTTGCTAGGCGATTAGGCGATTAAGCTTTGTACTGACCCAAAAAACGCACCCTGGGCTATTTCTAGCATAAATTATTTATTTGTAGGGAGATGGCAATGCAAATCATTTTTGTTTCATTAACATTTTGTCCTATCTCGAGCTTCTTGTTGACATTGTTTCCTGTGATGCATGCTATAGAATGTGAATCATGCTTTTGATATTGTTGTGGAAGGGGTTCAATCTTGCTCAAGTCTTGTGATGATCAAATACTATTTTTTTTTTTGTTTTTGTTTTAATTGTGATAAATGTCAATGATAATTTTGTTTTATTCGTAACTAGAATTTTAATTTCTTAAGATAACCTTGGAAAGCTGAAGTTTTAATTTTATTATTTTTTTTGAAATAGGCAAAATTCCTCAAGTAAATGAAATCCCAAGTCATTTCCATTTTTTCTTTATTATAATAACAGTTTCTGGTCTTTTTTTTCTCTAGTTCTTTGACTTGCTCATTTACATGAATGAACATGAATTATACATCTGTAATTGGCATACTTCAGTTCCCTTTCTAATTGTCTATTGTTTTTGCCTTGTTTGGGTGTCTAAAAGTTTGAATTTCTTATTCAGTTAAACTAATTAATTTTAGTAATGTATGTAACTCTGAAATTGGTTGTAAAAGACTGGAATTGCTTGGTAAGTTTTACTGTTTTTCGATCATCATCGTAAAGATGTATATTTTGGAGCTATCATTCTATGTAAAAGATGAATGGTTGTGCCGATCTGGTGCTGAATGGGTAATGGGATCCTCATCTGTGGCTTGGCTTCGAACTTTTAACCACTAATAATCTGCGAGGCAATGAAGTCCTTGTGCTGATTGTGGATTGCTGCCTGCTGGTTCTTATCTGTCGAGAGCTTTTGTTCCAGCGACTGGATTCACTGATTCTTAATTCTAATTTGCAAATTTTGCTCCCGCAATGCGTTAGCCCTAGTTATTACGACTTTTCACATTTGATAAATTTGGTGATTACAGATTTAACGATTAACGGTCATTAGGGTTGCAAAGTATTGGACGTGCAATTTCGGCTTTTTTTTTTTTTTTTGGTTAAAATGGAACTAGTCTTGAACTTGAGTTTGGGCTGGGCTAAGCTTTGCATGTCTGTTAAATATGCTAGATTGGGTCAGACCTGTTTGGAAAGCTCCATAGGGCAAACAAGTCGATTAAGTGTTTCTTAAAATGTGATATTGTATATTTTTCAAATTTTATTCTGAATTTTGGATTTGTAATTTTATTGGACTTTTGTCAAATTATTTTAGGTCAATCCTTTTTTTTTTTTTTTTCCAATTTTGTTTATAGATAATTCCCCGGTTGAACTCAAATTTGGGATTTAATGTAAATATTACTCATCCATGTGATTATGACGACGCAATGAAGATGATTAATAAAATAGAGAAATCGAACTACTAATTTTGGGTAAATGGTAGTCCCTTGAAGCTTTAGTTGATGTTTGCGTAAGGTATTTACGACTTTGATTGTGATTTAACTCAAGGACCACTGACTGTAGCCTCAGTTTATGACAGATTGAGTCGGATGATTCAGGTTTTTGGAAGAATTGGTATTTCAAGTTTAAGTTTCTTATTATTAAGTTTTACTGTAAGATTTAGAAAAATTAAAAGTTGTGGGAGAAATCAGTCAATTGCAAATTAATAAAATTAAAAGTGCTTTAAATTAAACAATGAAATTATTATAAATTTATTAAGAAATCTAAATATTTGTTTTGAAAGAAAATTAATCAGCACATTTTTCCTACATATCTACATTGGTGGCATTTGTTAATTCTGTTGAGTCGAAAGGCGTAAGAAAGTGAAATGCTTATTTAAGATGTTACGAAAAATATTTTATGCATTCACATTTTATGCCTTTGAAAGGAATTAGGGCGACATTGATATTCTGAAAGAAAAGATGAACAGTATGATTATGTCCCTTCTATGTAAACTCAATTAAACCTTCTTTTTAACGACTAGGGGATATTCATATCGGGTTGTTGGACTTGGGCCTGATTTAAGAGAGTAGGCAATGATAATGGAATGTTACTATTAAGGGTGTTGTGACTTGCTTTCCTTTCCATAATGTATTATCTAGAGCGAGTCGAACTACAATCAGGTCCTGGGGTTTGATATTTGAAGGAAATTTCAGGACCTTGCTTACCATTTCACCAAGCTTTTTTTTCGGCGAGGGGAAAAAGAAGAATAGCATTTTGAGGAAGGGTTAGCTTTGACATAAACCTGGAGATGTGAAACATAAAGACTGAACCTCTAACCATTTTCCGACCTTCGTCCAATGTTATAAATAATGATGCACTGCAACAGACCTGAGGCAAACAAAAAAGAGAGACAAAAGCGCCACAAATCTATCTGTTATCTGAAATTTAGTAAAAGCAAATACCCCTGTACCATTAACAAGATCATCCATTGGGAAAAATAAGACCCAGATAAGGAGTTCGCATGAGAAGTACGAAGTTGAATAGAAAATCTACAGTTTTCCACCGATGGCTCAACTGTTGTGATCAAACCCAATCCCCCAAAATCACAGCTACCTGCCCGTTGATCATGTTGCTGATAATAGCTATTAAATGCATAAGATATATTCCCAGGCCAGCTGATGTTAAAACAAGATCCGCCAGGAGAAATTGCCGTACAATCAGCAACTGAACATGCATCCAAGGCTCTTGCACTTGCATTAGACAAGTCTTTATTATTGTTTACAACACACCACTTGGGAGGAAGATATTCAACATTCTGTGCATTTACTGGGTTCTTTGAACCCTGGCCGAAACCGACTCGATATTTGGCTTGGCCATCAAAAGTGAACAATCCCCAATGTCTCTCAAAGTTTCCTGCCACTATGCTCCTTTGATCCTCGTCTAAAAGGCTAAATATGTACGTCTCCAGCGGCAGTTCCCGCAGCCTAAGTGGTGTTCCTGATTTGCTATGAAAATGGTCCATCAGGCCTTTCATGAAGGTCCCTGCAATGGATGAAGTGGCATTGGCTGCTCCATCTGTAGGCCACCCAATCTTTGAAACAACAATGTCCATTTCAGGAAATCCAACATTTGATAATGCCGTAACCACAGTGTCATAACTTAGGTCGAAGGTGTTTTTATAAGTTCTGCGGCCATCATTACGAGGATGAGCACCTTCTTTGAAGAGACTAAAGTCAAGGGTGATGTTCTTGTTTTGATGGAAAGAAATAAACGGGGAGATGGTCACAAAGAAAGGTGAGTGATGCTTTCTGAGAAATGTGAGGAGTTCAATCATAGTTTTGTTAAGGTCAGTCCTGAAAATTCCTTTGGAAGGCAGGCTGGATTCTGACTGGACAATGTCATAACTGCATGGAACTACAACCTTCATTTGGCTTGCCAAGTTTGCCCTGGACAAAGCTGTTTGGATATTGATGGCTGCCCCAATTACAAAGGGATGGAACTGGTCATTATAACTCAGGTGAAATGGCTCGTCTCCCACAGCAATATATCTGTGTATAATTTGGTTAGAAGTACATAAAAAAATAAAAATAAAATAAAAATGAAACAACAATCTCAAGCATATCCTACACAGAAGACTTAAGCAGAAGATTTGCTTCAACCAACAAAGCAAGCAATGCAGAGGGAAGAGATTGTCTGTGTCATTGTAAGGCAAGTTTTCTGAATTAGCTTTGATTGAAATGCACAAATCATTAGTGATCATCTATAAATATAACATTCTATTTCAGGCACCATAAGTTATACTATACAATCAGAAGTTCTTGAAAACAGGAAGGAAGTATATCAATTTGTGATGTCTACTCATAGGGAAGCATTTACCATTGTCATCTTCTCCCCAGAAACAAAATAAGTATAAAACTGTTTTACCCCCAAAGTTAAAATAAAAAGCACCATGAAATACCAATTCGATACAACTTCAATACTGTCCTCATCCTGAAATATTGTTTATAATCTTACTTTTAATCATTGAACAAGACACCCTCAACATCAGCTCATTATGTGAAGAGATGAGTATCCTACTGTCCTGTTGCTGTGTCCCAAAAATTAAAATAATAACAGTAACTCAGGCATGCCTCAGACACGGTGTCTTCATGTTTGAGCAAAATACATGTCAGATACATGACCAGGAAGGACACAAGTGCAAACAAGCAAGTCCTGGTACCTTGGAGTATAGAATAAACTAAAACCTAACATGAACATGAAAAGAACATACGGAACTATATATGCAAAAACAAAAGGTGGAGCAATATAGTCTTGATATCAAAAAGAATCTTATCATAAAATGATCTCAGAATGAATAATTATTAATTCACTTCTTTAAATAGTTTACCTAGAGCTTAACTAACATTGAGTCTGTTATCATATTGCCTATTGTCATTCTTCTTTTCTGAAAGGATTATTTTTTATTTTTTGAAAAGTTGAAACAAAGACTACTATAAGAGCTTACTTAATTGGTGCAGAATACGAAGTGCAACATACAATTTCAATAGCAAGCTGAGAAAAGACCATGCTTAGTAAAACTAAGGTGATAAAAGACTCAAATACAGTACACTGCCCAATTTCTCAATTTTCAGGAAAAGTGAAGGCATCAATAGTAGCACATAGTGGAACAGAGACTGCGCCATAAACCAATAAAACAGTCCCAACTAGAGAAGGCAATTTCACCCAGCCCAAATGATATCCCTAATGCTACCTAAACCTGAACTTGTAAAAGAACACTACAACAAATGGAACCATATATGTGACACAAAGGCACTACACCCTTTCTTTGTTTGGTTACACACAGAGGCATCAGCCCAAGACTAATACACCTCCTATGAGCAGCTACTCTACAAAATCTTGATTTAGCAAAACTGAGAGAGCCTTCAAGTTGGTCTACAAAGTAGTAGACACCTGAATTTTTGTTGTGTTCAATAGTTTGCCATCCAATCTGCTGATAGTTAGTCTCATGGAGAATATGTTGCACTTTGACCTCCCAATTCCTTATTAACAAGTTCTGAATGGCTTGAACCAAAGTTTTGTAATTGTTGAAGGCCTCCACTTCACTGAGAATCATACCAACAACACTTACTGTTATCCACCTCCAACACACAGTCACAACATTGGACAACAATTTTTTACTTATCATATTTTAATAAATCCTTACTCAACTGTTGGTGCATCTTTGGCATTTGGACTACAAGTAGCAGGAGCAAAAGGACTACTCTCTACGGTATGCAAATTTGCCTTAAAAAAGTCTAGTGTCCTCTTATTTTCACATCAGTTTCAGAATACAAGGCTAAAAAACTTCAGATTCATTCTAATTGAACTCGTTTAAACCTCGCTTTGCCAAGAAAAGCACTTCTTACTGAGTGAAAGGCACTACGGGTCTACGGAAATTCATTTAGGTTAACATTAGACTGATTCAAAATGATCAATTTTCAGACGCATCAGAAATTATTCACTCACATTTGTCCTCCTCAAGTTGCGCACTTCCATATAGTTTAATCAAACTATAAAATGTAGCTAACAGAAAGATGTATGCTAGAAAGTACTCTCAATCTTCAAAGACATTTCTAAATCAGCAATAACACGTCCCATCCAAACCCTAACTTAATACATGAAAGGAGATTAAAAAATTATAGTAAAAAAGATGAACAAAACCAAACGCAGCTATATCCCTTAGGCTTTAATTATGGACGTAAGGCAGCTAAAGCAATATGAAAACGGAAGGAAGAGTGATTAAAAAGAACATACTCAATTCGAACTGCATTGCTACCGCTGGAGAAGTAGCGGGTGACATTATCATGGACCCAGCTCTCTGCAGCTTTCAAGGAAGAGTTTAAGCTTTTAAGCATGGAATTAGGAATTCCGACAGTGACACCAATATGGGACCCAGAAAGAGCTTGTAGAACAAGTGGGTCGGCATCAAAGAGCTTGACTTTGGAGATGTTGTTAGACTTCAAGAGCTCCACCACCTTGGGCGCTGGAAGTGGATGCGAAGCTGTGGTTCCCCAGTTCACACCTATAGCAGCGGCCGTCGTGGTGGAGCTTATGGTGGCGAAGAAGAGGAAAAGCTGGAAACTTGGAGACATTTGGCCTGTAGGAAATGAATGTGAGAAACATGAAGCTTAAGAGCAGAGAGAAATATTTGAAATAAAGATGAAAGCTGATGGGGACCAACTGTGAAGCACAAATTGCAGTCTGGACTTTCTGTTTTGTTGAACTTTTGTGGGGCCATTTATTCTAAACATACTTCTTGTTGTACCTTTATATTTTTATACAATAATAGTTTTTTTTTTTTTGTTATTTTTGAGGTTTTTTTTTTTTTTTTGAAAATGCAGATGTGAGTTTTATTTTTGAGTTATATAATATGGAATTATTACATTTAAAATAATAAATATGCTATAATAATTAAGTAAATAAATTTCTAACTGAAAAAATATTAATTGAATATGAAAACATTCATCAATAGAGTTCATATATTAATAAACTTTGTAACTTTTTAGAAATTAAGTATATCTAATAATAATATTTAAATATCCTACCAATTAAAAGTATATATTTATGTAATTATACCTTTCAATTAATTTTTTTAATGCTTATAAACAGAATTACATTTCATTTGGTATAAATGATTCAAATTTTGGAATTCATTTATGAATGAATTCTAGATATAATTTGTTTGAAAATGAAAATTTTCAGATTTGGAATAAATTTTTCAAAATTAAAAATTCATTTATTTCTATTCCTAAAATATTATTAACATGGTAAGTTTAGAAGGTTAGAAGGATCAAGAGTTTTATCATAAAACTTTAAAATGTTTAAGTTTGTGGAATTCATTTGAAAATTTTACCTTTTTTAATTGAATATAGATTAGTTTTCTTCGAATCCATAGAGATGAATTCATAAAATTTAACTCTTTATTTTTTATATCAAATACAAAATTTTGAATTTATAAATAAATTTCATAACATATTATGGAATTCATTTATTTCAACTAAGGATTAGGATTAGAATTTAAACATTGAATACATAAAGATAAAAGTAGAGTTAGACTTTAAATATTAGAGAGTTATAATGTATATATATTTAAAAATATAAATAAAATTCAAGATAAGAAAATTAAATTTTGAAAAATTTGACCCGCAAACTTGTGTATAGTTATAGTCTTATAGAAACTTACAAAATCACCAAACTCTTAGAACAAAAGTTCATATACAAGCTGTTGGCTTTCTTTCTGCTGTAACTGCTAAATTTTGTTTTCATAATTTCTCCCAAATGACTAAAATTATCGGGTGAAGAAAATGACACGATCTTTGTTGCATGTAGCACTAGAATAGAGTCTTTGTCTCATAATCTTCATTTAAGCATTTCTTTAGGAAATCTTACAAAATCCATGCAGCAAAAGATCCTAAATTTTAAACTTTTTACACAGAATATTTTATTTAAACATTTATTTGGGAAATTTTACGGAATCCATGAGAAAAAGATCATGAATTTCAAACTTTCTACACTAAGAATATTCTCTTAAATGAAGATATTCGTGTTTAGATGATAGCTGAAGATCAGCTTCATGAAACTTTATATTCTCGAAGGAGATTCCACCACATAGAAATGCTATTTGATAGAACTTTATCTTTAGCCGGTTGCGACCAAGAAACTATTGGTTCCGCTCAGTGGGCTGGGAATCAGCATGGCCACCGGTTCGGTTCTAACCGAAACCGAACCGGAACCGAACCGTACTGTAGACGGACCGAAACCGGCGGTTCAAAATTTTGAACCGGAACCGGCGGTTCAAGGGCCGGTTAAGGTTCATGTGAATGTTAAAAAATGAACCTGAACCGGCGGTTAACCGTCGGTTCCGGTCCGGTTCGAACCGGATTCACATATAAAATTATTTATGAAAAAAAACATCATCATTTTAATTTAAAAAAAAAGAAAACATCATCATTCACCTTTTTTTTTGTTTTTTTAACATAATCAACGTTTAAATTTTTTTTACAAATACCTTTTGACCTATGTAATCATCATCATGAATATAATATACATTAAATTCACACAACGTTAAACTTAAAGTTCAAACAAAGTTCAAACGGCTATAATTATTTTATTATAATTTAATTAATTATTTATTTATTATAATTTACTAAATTATCCAAAAATATAATTGTTTTTTTTCTGTTGTAAGGGACAATTTGGGAAACTACATAAATGAAAAATATGTATAAATATGATGAGTTGATTATTTTTTTTTCACAACCAATTATATTCTATCTCTCCTCTTCTTAATATTGCTTTATTTTCATACATCCAATTCTAAATTCTATTAAATTCATATTCCATTTATTCATTTTTTTTCCATAATTCCATTTA
>NC_143159.1:26879381-26904585 GCF_041381405.1 Jatropha curcas | reverse complement strand
AAGCATAAATCAAATTTGAGAAAGTTGATTTCTTCATGGGTTTTCATTATCATATTGCTACAAAAATGTGGGAAGTACTACTGAAATTTATCTAAGTATTGAAAATCAAATTTCCAGATTGATTTTTGCATCAAATGAAGTTTCAAGTTGACTGTTTGTGGAAGTTTTATTACTTTTCCTTTTATTAGCATTGAGAATATCGGTAAACTTGTCCTTTCTTTAGAGCTTACATTGTGAACATGGATTTGAATTTGAATTAATATGCTTCACTTAGGAGTTCGATATGAAGCAGAAAGTAGGGATGAAAGAGAGACAACTCATCTCGGATATGTTCACGCCGCCTTCAGCTAACCAGTCGTGGAGAAAAGTACTAAGCATGGGTAATCTTCTCAATGGCCATGAGCCTATTGCCAGAGAAATTATATTTTCTCTGCGTGATAGCTTGAGCAATCATCATTATGCTGCTCTTACTCCCAGGGGCTTTCAACAAGAAATAGAGACATACAGAATGTACATATGTGGGACCTCAAATGATCTCCGGGTAGCACTTTCTATTACCTCATGTGATTGATTCATTTTTTGGTGATTTCCATGTTAATTGTTTTCTATTGATTCAATTTCATGGTCTTAAAGTTTTATCAATAGAGTAATTCTGGGATGTTTTGGCATTGTATTGGGTGCAAAAAAATCCATAGAAACACTTATTTGTTATAATGGAGCAGCATACCTTAATAAAATGAACTTTCAATTCACTGTTTATTGCATGTTCATTTTTGTCTGTCAGTTCCAAAATATAGTCTACTTACTTTTTGTACATTATACTTAAATCTTTGAATTGTTTATTATGTCCTTATTAAGTTTTATTTTATTTCCATTCCAAATCAATCTTAATTGCTCGTGTTATATGGGTGTAATAGGAAAATTATGGTAATAAAATTGTTCACTAACCATAATAACTTTTATTTCTTTATTTCTATAAAAAAAAATGGACTATCTTTTCGTAACGGAAAGAGTACAGTCAGTACACGTCTTATTAAATGGGGCGTGATGGGCAATGATATTCATACAAAACACCTATATGAGAAACACCTAGATGAGAATTGTTGATATTAGAATATTAGGTGAGATAAATGATAATTTAGTCAAATAAATGGGATATATATATATATATATATATATATATAAAATTTTGGTGATTTAATTGTTTTTTATCATTATTTAAAAAATTTAAATGGTAGATAAAAATTGACGGAGGTGTATTTTATAGATTATTTTTCTTTAGTTAAAAGATATGTTCACAGTATATGCCATAAATTTGTTTTTTTTTTTTTAAATATTAATTCTTTTTCACATTAAAAAAACAATCTTCAACACGTCAATTTTTTTTATCCGTTGATGGTTCAAACTCATTAGTGATTCATATTGAAAAAGACTACATTAGGCAGAAGGCCGGTCACTGTCGCTGGAGGCATCAGCGTTGAAGAGAGTATGAAGAAAGTAGATACCGGGACCTCCTTTTTTTGGAAAATCTGATTTCGCTAATTTTTTTTTTATTATTTTTGAGTTTTCAAATATCTCTTTATTCATTTTAGAATATAAAAAATTAATTTCTACTTATATCTGTCAAAAAAAATACACTAAAAATATCAGTCTAAAAACTCATCACGTGAAGTTTAAAGGAAAAATTAATTTTTTATCCTCAATATTATTTTTTTAGAAGAATTTAACTAGCATTATTATGAAAATAAAAGATAATAAAATGTGAAATTTTAATATTTTTATGTTGAGATTTAAATGCAATTGTACCTTAAAGGTTCAATTATATTTAAATGCATTAAGTAAAATCCTTTATTTTCAAATTTTAATTATATAATTCCTCAGTTTTGTTTCTGTTATATTATTTATCCGTTTACTAAATTTACTTTTAATTGAAAAATTAAGTAGTACAACAAAGATAAAACCAAGGAACTGTACAATGAAAGATTAAAGGTTAATATTTTAATTTTCTTTGTATCAGGATTTCATTAATAATAATAATATAATAATTTGACTATTATATTTATTGATAACAGAATAATTACGGCAACATTAGATAGAAATAACCCGAATGGAGGTAGTTTAGTGGCAAAAAGTATTTGTAGGTAATTATAATGACTTAGGTAATAACTTTGATCCTCCGCGATGCAAACTCTTCTATTCCAGCCCCTTTGACTTTGATGGCAAGGAAAAAAAAAAAAAAAAAACACTAGAAAGTTTGAGACGGTATGGATTGATGTGATAGGATTGCCATATGGGTAAAATTTGTATTTATAAAAAAAAATTAATTTGTGTTATCATAATTAAATTTGTTTTTAATTTTAATCATGTTTATATTACATTTTACTTTCTAATTAATATATTTTTATACTTCTAATTTAATTTCATTGAGTCTCATAAATACAATAGTCTTCATGTTTTCAATATTATACCAAGAAGCAAATCCGTTTGAAAAAAAAAAAGAAAAATCTCGGTAAATATATACAATTTTTTTTCTTGACTAATTATTTTCCTACATTTTTTTTGCATTTATTATAATTAGATATTATTTTTTATTCACAATATTATAAATATATCTTTAGAGAAATATTATATTTTTATTTGATGTTTATTAACAATACCAGTTTTTATATCCTTTTCGAAATATCAAATAATTATAATTTGTTTTTTATTTAATAATATTTTTATATCTATTTAAATTTATTAATGAAAAAATATAAGAAAGGTAGTGAGGAAATGTTGTTTGACCTACGGTGGACCCCAATAAATGCCCATCCGATCCAGCACTACAAGTACCACAAATAACCCGAAGCACAAAGATCGGCAGTGGTCACCACGCAATAAAATTATTGGTCAATTCAGAGAAGGTTCCATTAGAGTCATACTAACCTGCGCGCAGATTATAGGCACGTGAAGTGAATTACAAATAAAAGGAGAGTGGAGGAGGCCGCCGGAGATGAATGCTGAACACTAAACATGTCGCTTCCAGAAGGGGCCACCACGTGAAAAATCCTCAACCAGTCCTCCACCTCCACCACCACCACCTCCACCACCATAACTATGCTTACTGTTACTTTTTTTTTTTTTAAATCTCTCTCTTCCTTAAAATATCACGTAAAGATAAATGATTGCTTACAAGGGATGTATATTCATCGTTGTCCTCCTAAATCAAATTAATAATTCTATTTTAGTTTTACACATGTATTTCTAAGGACGAGAACAATGAATGAGATAATGTTTGGTAATAGTTTTTTAAATAGATTTTAATTTTGATTAATTAAAAAAATAAATATTATTATTGTATAATATTCGGTAATATAACATTTAAATTAATTTTTAGAAGTTAAAATAATATTTTATAAAAGAGTAATTCTGTAACATTTAACTTTTGTATGAGAAGCTGCTAAAATAGTTAAAGACTAAAACATATAAATATAACAGTTATTAATATAACTAGTTGTACCGAACATGCACTGTATAGCTTTTTCATTAAAATTGTATTCAGAAACGACTTTTTAAGTACTTAGTATAATAGCTTTTGAATTAACTTTGAGAGGTTAAAATAACATTTTATAAATAAATTTAATATATTTTAAATTTAACTTTTCGCGTTATATAAAAAATTACTCAAACAGTTAAAAGCGCCGATAATATAAAAATAATAAATTTTACGGAACAATCCTTTAAATGTATTCAGACATCCAACTTGTGCTGTTACCTTTTTACCACCCTAACTAACAAATTGTTAGTATTATTAAATTTATTTAGAGAATAGGCTGACTATAGTTAAGTCTTTCTGCCCACATAGGGTCTCACTCACTCATTCACTCATCTCTCTTGATGTCCCATCACCAATCTATCTCTCACCTCTTTCTTCTCCTTCATCGTCCTGAACATCGTCTCCTTCTCACGAATAAAGAAACACAAAATGAAATCTCTTAGCCCGTGAAAAGATCCACGCTATCAAGACGAAGCTGCGTTTCAACTTGATACTAGTTTAAAAACGAAGCACAAGACAATAACGAAATATAATAGTTTTGTTTCTTCTCGGTTTTCTTCTCATGGACACGGCAACAGGAGAAACTGCCGTACCCGATCCGAACAGTGGAGAACCGAGTCCATCAGCAGCAGTAACTGGATCATCGTCGTCGTCACAAGCACAACTTCAAGCTCCGCCTAGCCGGTACGAGTCGCAGAAGAGAAGAGACTGGAATACTTTTTTACAGTACTTAAAGAACCACAAGCCACCATTAACTCTAGCTCGTTGCAGTGGTGCACATGTAATTGAGTTTTTGAAATATTTGGATCAATTTGGTAAAACTAAAGTCCACATATCCGGTTGTCCGTATTTCGGGCACCCGAATCCGCCTGCACCTTGTGCTTGTCCTCTGAAGCAAGCGTGGGGTAGTCTTGACGCGCTAATCGGACGGCTGAGAGCTGCTTACGAAGAGAACGGTGGACGGCCAGAATCTAATCCTTTTGGAGCAAGAGCGGTTAGGATTTATCTTAGGGAAGTGAGAGAAGGGCAGGCCAAAGCTAGGGGAATTCCGTACGAGAAGAAGAAACGGAAACGGCCTGCTGCTACTGTTGCTTCATCGGCGGCTGTTAGCCAAGGGATTGATGTCGGTGACGGCTCTTCAAGTGGTGGTGGTGGTGGTGGTGGAGGAGATAGGACAGGTAGTAGTGGCGGTGGTGATACGAATGTTGCTGCTGCTGCAACTGCTGCTCCTCCTACTAAAACTACAGCCGTATAGTTTTTTAGTTCAGATAATTTCTTTCCATTTTTAATATTTGTCTTAATTGTGATTATGAGTTTTATATATATATTACATAATCTGGCGATTATCTTTGCAATCGAGATGAAATTGAACAACAAAATTTAGTTAGACATCTAGTTAGAATTGAATGTTACTATCACTTCTTCTTCTTCTTCTTCTTCTTCTTCTTCTTCTTCTTCTTCTTCTTCTTCTATCCTGTCATTTGAAAAATATTCCATATAACATAAAGGAAATGAAGGCAGAGGGAAAGAGAAGTTGAGAACTGAGAAATTTCAACCTTTTCTTCTGGTATGTATACTATACATTGTCTATTCTTTCTCCTATTGTCTGTCATGTTATTTTTAATTGCTTGAGGAACCCTTATTCTGCTTCTTCTTCTTCTTCTTCTTCAACCTTTAAATTAAAAATTATGGGATCTTTAGCATTTGAACACTCTAGATTTCTAATATTTTTTCTCATGTAAATGTATAAAAAATATTACCTAAAAAGAGAATAAACATCGTTTTTAGGCTTGAGGAGTTGATCAAATATGACTCTTGAGACTTCCCACTCTGCACCTAGCTAGCTCTTAGCTCTAGGATTGGCTAATCATGTAAATTAGTTTACTGTTGTTCTATTTATTGGGTGCTCTCTCCTGTTTTTGTTTTCTCGTACTGTGGCTAAAGATTTTGGATTGTAGATCGAAAAACTCATGAAAAGTGTCAAAGACTGGAAGGACTAGCTTGTTGGAACAAGGGCAACATTAATATTAGGCTATATCTGGTCCCCTCACCGGCTTCCTTGATCGCCTGGGCTCCCCCATGGCCAAATGTTTCTGCTTTGATGCACACGCACGTGCGTCTCTGATTTTTCTCGTTTTGCACTTACACTTTCAGGTGCTTCTCCTTTAACTCATGTCTTTCTTTCTTTTCTCAATCCTTCATCTTAGATTTTGTTTTCAGATTTTAGATTTCCAGTTCTATGTTTCTTTTTAGTTTTGGGGCATATCTAGAAGTTCGAGTGTCTTATGATGAGACATTATATATAAATTGTACCCATTTGATAAAAATCACCGGAATTTGATTGGATTTGATTCCATTCAATTATTTCAGTTGAGTTGAGTTCTCGTGTAAGTAATCAATTGATTTATGAATATTATTTTTAAATTAAATATAACAAATAGTGTTAGAATTTAATGAGATTAAGATGTAAAATATAATTTATGGAATTAAATTTAAAATGAAATATTTTTTAAAATTATTTTTATGTTCAATTTTTATATTTTGTTTATTAAGTCAATAAGAAAATACAAAATAAAAGGAGAAATATTAAAATTTTATATCAGAAAAATTACAGTATGGTTTCTGTAGTTTGAAAAATACAACTAGTTCGTCCCTGTATTTTTAAAAATATACCAAAGGTAAGAAAATAAACGGGTATTTTTGTCATTTCATACTTAAAAGAAAAAATGCAAAAATTGAACTGAAGAACCTTAATTATAAGGACTTTCTAGTTTATTTTCTAAAATACAATGACCGAATCGAATTATAATTTTTTTTTTTATATAAATTATTGTACTTTTAAATACAAAAATTGATAAATTGTTTCTTTAATACATGGGTTTCAAATTAGAAGAAGATACTCAATCACTTAGATCTATGATTTCATTTGGCAGGATTGCTTCTTGATTGATACAAACATCATACGAATCTCTCTTTATATTTATGAAAATAACATCTCTTTGTATGATATGATGATGGAGGCTAAGCTAAGCTACAAACATGAATGAGAAAGAAAAATAATTAATAATTAATAATTAATAATAATAATAATGGTTGTGATTGCTGTTGTTATTTTAATTTGGTAATGACCACCTCAGTATGAAAGGGACAAGAAGCCAACTCTTATTTTCCTTTTTAATGTATATCTTAATATATCTTACAGCATATCATAATTCTCCTATTCTTTAGACCCACCACTCACTCCCAAACAAAACCCCATTTCTATATGTTTTTATTTATTTATTTATTAATTAATTTCCAATATTCATTTGCCCAAATGAATTCATTGCCCTACTCATAATGAACTTAAATCAATTGATTATTTTTATTCTATTTAAGTTTCTCCTTTCCTGGCTTTTAATTAAATAATTTCATTTTAAAAGACAACAATCATTTTGCATATCAGCATATAGCAGCAGCAGCAACTTTCTTCCTCCTCTTTATGGCTTTTCGTAGAATCACATCTTGTCATTTATTTATTTTATTAGAATACTTTATTTGTTTTCTGTAATTATTTTTCTCTGTGCCTCTGCAACTTCAACCATATCTGGTCCATAAAAGTCAAAAAGGAAGAAAAAGAAGATAAGCATACACACATGAAAATACTTGCTGTGTATATCATTTTTCGTACATTCAATAGATAGTCAATTATTCATCTAGTTGTAAGATAAGGTGAGAATTATCTTGTTTTTCACATTAAAAATACTGTGAAATTTATATAATTTTAGATTTTCTAACTAGCTTTTGAGATATAATTCTATAGAAATCAAAACGATTCGTATTAGAATGAATCGTTGTGTTGCTTCTCTAGGTTATAATCACAATATTTATTTGGTATTACAATATTTTTCTAGAGCTTAAAAAACAAAAAGAAAATAGCACACAGCCACCCTAGTAGAAGACCAACCCATCTTGAATACCTAGACCATGGAGCATGGTGAGATACTATTCATCGGACATTAAGTCAATACTTAATTATCAGTTAAAAAAAATTATCATTCTTTATAAATGTTTTTAAATGGGTTTGAATTTTTATTTACATGGATTATTATTATTAGATTTATTAAATTTAATTATACATTGAAGTTCTTTTTTATGCTTCTCCACGTGCACACACACATATACATATATAGAAAAATAGATAGATCTCTCTTGCTCATTTCTATCTATTTTCATTATATTTTTCTGTTAACTTGTATGTTGTTTGAACTTATACCTAAGATGTTGCATGAAGCAAAAACAATTAGGTTCTGTTTGATAAAATTAGCTGTTTTGATAGCTGGTAGCCGTTTTAGTAGTATTTAGCTGGTAGCTGTTAGAGTAGTTTTGTACGAAATGCTAAAAACTAAACGTTGTATAAGTTAACTTTTCATAAAACGCTACTTTTAATCTCTAAAAACTAGTCTATAAAAACTAGGCTACCGAAAATTATAAAAAATAGTATTTAAAAGTTACTTGAGAAGCGGCTGTGGAATCCAACATTGTGTTGATTTGATTTGGTAGCAAAAGAAGTGAAAAGCTAAAAATGTGTAGGGCAGGGTGAGCAAGTTGAATGTATTGAAATGGTAAAAATACATGGTAATGGTGAGGTAAAAAAAGGTAAAATTTTGGCTTTCAAGGAGACAAATTTTCACAAGGTAGTCTTACACTTGTGAATTGTTGAAGAATTCTACTTTGTCTTTAGCTTGGAAGACAAGGGGAAAAAAAAAGAGAAAAGAAAACAAAGGAAAAGTTATAATATGGTTAAAAAAACAAATTACCCCAACAAAACATGCAAGCTACTACTCCCTTTTCTTCATCATTTTTTTTATTATTTAAATATTATATTAGATTTAATAATGTGAATTTAACACTATTTGGTATTTTAAAAGTATATGTGCAATTATTTTTTTAATCATAATGTTTATGATATGTCAAATTTAATAGTATATTGATGATATATAATAATTTAAATAAAGAGTTATGGTTATAGATATTTTATTTATTAAATGAGATTTCAAACAATGTTTATAATATTAATTTATTGACAATTTTTAAAAAATATATATATTATACTATATATTCAATATAATACTTCTCAATCATATTTTTAAATAATATCAAATAATAATGAATATTATTTACTAGGGGTTTCTTGGTTAATTTGGATTAGTTTGGTTTGACATTTTATTAAATCTAAATTCATAAAAAATTAAAATCAAATCAAATCATAAAAAAAAAAAAAAAAAACTCAGACCAACCAAAGAAGTTCGAAAAAGTTCACTCAAATTGAGCTCCGAATCATATGCATAATGGGCTGGTTTAGATCGATCCTAACCGGATGATTATGAATTTTTTCTATATTAATATTCTTATTAATATTCTATTATTAAATATTAAAAAATATTCTATTATTAATATTAAATGTTAAAATATTTATTAAATATTAACAGAATATTAAATTGAAATTCCGATACGAAAAAAAATACCAAATCGCGTGAAATTCCTATTATTTCTTAGGCAACTGCTACAAGGTCAACAATTCTATGAGCTTGGGCTTCTGTTGCTGACATAAAAACAAAGCCTATTTGTTTAGCAATTGAGACGAGCTCGAGCGTAAAGATGTTCAGCTCGAAAACTCGTCGAGCCTTATCGAGCTTTTATATATATATATAATATTATTTTAGATCACTCAAGCCAAGTTGGCATTTAAAATTTTTCAAGGTGAACTCGAGCCTCGAGCTCAAATCTTCAAGCTCGTTGAATTTTGAGCCGAGCAGGTTTGAGCTCAGCTCAACTTATTTACATTTCTAGATATACCAATGGACATAAAACAAATTTCACTTAAACATTACATGAAATTATTAATTATTTAAAATTTTAAATAAATTTTTATATATGTATATGGTTGAGTTCCATTTGAGTTTTTTTTATCTCAAAATTGTAAACTGAGCTGACAATTTAATTTTTAAAAAATCTTATAAATCAAGTCAAATTACCAACTTTTAAAACTATAATTTTAAATGAGTTTTAGAAAATTTAAACAATTCTTGTACAAGTCATAAATCTCTAAACGCTAAGGATGAAAGCTAGAAGAATATTTTAGAATCTTTATTCCATTCCGTTTAACAAAGACACAGATAGTTATAATTGATATTTTAGAATCTCTATTTCGCGAAGATACGTATAATCGTAAATAGAATTAAGATGAACATGAACAGTGAGATTACATTTCTTTTTATTCGGAACGAGTCAAAGGAGGCATTTGATTATTATTATTATTATTATAAATAAAAGAAAAGGAAGGAACCGTTCCAGCCAGTAGTCAGTTAGCGTAGAGGCTAATAGTAATAGTATGAGTATTACTAGAGACAGACAGACAGACAGGCAGTGGTATTATTGGTGTATGGTACTTGAGGGGAATATAATATTTGTGTATTTGGGCCCCATTAAGGAAGGGAACCCACATCACATGCCCTTTCTTTTGCCTTTAGGCAACAAAATAAACGGACAGTGTAATATCACGCGGGGATGTATGCAATGCCTCGTGTCAAAAGATTAACCCATGATGGAGCCCATGTAGGGATGGCAACGGGTCGGATATAAATACATTTCACGTGATCGTAAATGTACACATTTCACTATTCACTCAACATAATAAGATGGAATACGAAGTGAATTAGGGTTTATCTCTCCATTCCAATCGAATTTGAAAAGATAAAATTACTATTCTTAATTGATTTTAAACTTTCTAAATAGAAAGGTTCTAGTTTTCCATAAAAATTATTATTTAATCATTGAGATTAGTACAATTTGTACTAATTGCCAAAAACAATTAACAATTTTTTCTGAAGAATAAAGTAAATATTAGGGGACTATCAATTTATTCAAATTTCAATTTAGTCCATCTTACTTCTTCTTTCATGGTCAAATGTATGAATCAAGATATTTTTTCTTTACATAAAAAAATAAAGAGAGTTTGAGATTTTATTCCTTTTTTTTTTATTATCAAGGATATTTTAATATCTTTAGTGGAAAATTAAAAAAAAAAAAAACTAATACAGATAATAACAAAAAATGATACAAATTATTTATTCTAATTTCTAAAAGGACTACACAGTAGGGGATAACCTTCTTTCCGTTAACTCAACAAATTGATGAAATCTTATATTCTTTATATAAATAAGAAAATCAATCAAATTCAAATTAATTTATTAAATAATTAAAACAAAATTTTTTATGCCGACAATTAATAAAAAAAAATAAAAATTTAATTCTAGGAAGAAAATTTGCCAATGTACAAAACTTGCGAACTATGATAATTCATAAAAATTATAAATGCCAAAAAGGACAGTCTATGTAATTTAAGAATGCAAGTCAAAAGTTGCTGCTTTCTGCCCCTAAAATATAGAGAGGTACTATCCAATGAAAGCATTGTATGGTTCACATCTCATTAATTCCCAAAATTTGGGTCCCACTATATTGATGATGATCACAAAGGAACATGATGGGTATTATACGCCATCAGGTGGTGAATTTGGATTCGCTGTTTTTGCAATTTCTGTGTGCAGAAGAAGCAGCAGAATGATCTGAACATTTATTTTTTGTCTTGCGGTTAAAAAAGCTTGTCTACTTCTAAATTTGGTTTGATGAGATTGGCAAGACTTGTGGGGAGAAAAATTTAGCTAACACGGCACATATACATTATATGGTTTGCCAAATAGATTGTACCTTGGAAAAAACTTGGTCGGGGACCCGAATGAGATGCCTCATGAATATTAATAATTCCCCTTGCAGCAGGATAAAGCTAAACCCAGATTTTTATCTTGAATAATCACCCTATTTTGTGACAGCATTTTGTTGGTACGAGGTTTAACCACTTCAAGCCATCGAATATAAAGTTTTTTAGCCCTTTCTAGGTTTGAGCCCTTCTAACAAAGTGCGCTTTCAGAAATTAAACTAAAGTATAAACAAAATACGAAAGAAACATTAATAAATTATGAATGCAATACATAAACAAATGACACAAATGAATGCATAATACAAAAAAGGAGTACAATATAACTAAATCTGAGCATAGCAAATTGAATAGAGAGTCTACTTCAAAATATTTCATGGCACCCACTTGTGTGATATCGAAAAGCCAGAAGCTTGGAGCAATCACATAATCATCATAGAACTTATAAAAAGTATAAGAAATGGTGAAGCAGAATGTTATGACCTTAACCTATAGGTCTATGCCATTACTAGAACTTTGAAATCACGAAAATGGCGAAGCTAATCAAGGGGGTAAGCATCTAAAAATGCATTTCACCTACGATTCAAGCACAAGAGGCTAAGGCGATTACTCGAAGCACATACATGTAGTATACCATTTACATAAAGCACCATTTCTATAATTGTCTTGATTAGAAATGATATCCTCACAATAGAGATGCTGTCGAGACTAAAGAGCATATTAGCTCAGACTAGAGAAATTGGAAGTAAATACAAGATAATGTGCACTTTAACTGCATACTGCCATATTTGATAACTAAGAAACGAGAAATAAATAGTTGCAACTAGAGTGAAATCGAATTGAGATGCATTTACATGTAAGCAGCCTCATTTGTCTGCTGCATCCACAATGATATGGCTGATATAATTCGTCGTGATAATGTTGACATTTTTTTCTCCTTGTAGCAAACTGGAACGATCGGTCTTGATTTACCCCTTTGGATGGCATAACGTGATACTTCACTGCAAGCTTTGGGTGCAGCAGTTCGCTTGTGTGTAGTAGTGCTATTGTATGCCTTGCATATGTAACTAATAAAATTATCATAGTCCTACAAAACAATTGACATAATGGATTCCACCAATCAACATTTCTAACAAATGGGATCAATAAATGTAAGGAACCACCCATTCTCTATGAGCTCTCTTTGTTTTCAGAAGATAATTTACAGAGAAAACATCTTCTGGAACTTTTGATGTCTACCACTCTGGAAAATCAGTCAACGAAAGATACTTTCCTTGTCAAAAGGAAATACTAAGTCATTTTAAAAAAAAATGACTTCCCCTTTTAAAATAGGAAAAACACTTTCTGAACATTTTACAAACTTATTATAACAAAATAAAAGGCCTATAAATACACATTTATTAATTCATCACCGGTACTCATTGTTACTGACTACTGCTAACAAATACCAGCTGCCAACCACAGTTATTAATTACCAGCAACTATCATAATTTATCATTTTTATGTATTTTTCTTATATTTAACAACAAAATTTTGAAATATAAAGTTTTTATACTTTAAACATTTTTCTAATTTTATATATTAAAAAATTTATTTTTTAAACTAATTTTGATATTGCAACCTAACAATAGAAAATGTGTAATTTTGAAAATATTTTTCAAAAATAACTTATTTTCTAGAAAAAATGGAGCTTTGGAGATGAAATATCACGTTTCATAAAAATATATTTGGTCAATCATAGCCTAGATGCAAAATACAAAATTGATAAATACAGTGCTTTTGTTTTGATGTAAAGAAAGGAACGAACCTCGTAAAGTGGCTGTCCATCCACCACTACCCAAGGCACATATTGGTGAGGAGGCTGCAGGGCATTTGTTTCAGCTGCATACTGTAATTCAAGCTGCATGAAGGTACATAGTATATCCAATCAGTATAAATTAGAAAAAAGTTCTATCTCAAAGGCAAGATAATATAAAGTTATAATTGTGTTTCATCAGCTAATGAATATAAGGTCACAAACCAGCAAGGAATACTGCAGAGTAGCCATAAGTGATAGAAATAAGGATTACATGATCAACATGAAACAAATTTCGAAATATGCTTGATTCATGGGTTTCTACTAATTGATACAAATCTCTTCTCCAGCCACTCGATTCAAGAATCTCAACCTTCAAGATTTTGTAATTATATAATACGGGCAAGGATTTTTTATACATTCTGAGTGGTTCTCAAGGCTCATATGTTTCCCTCAAAAAAATTTTCCAGTCATAAGAGATACCATTGTAAGAAAGCTTTTGCTGGAGTTAAAAACCAGTTAAAATTATCAAAAGAGCATATTGAATGCCCTACAGTGTTTTTGTTAGGAGTGCAGCCCTTTTAAGCAAGTATATCAAATGTTTACAAATGGTAACAAGAAAAGGGAGGCTTAAGGCAAGGCAAAACAACAGCAGAAAATCGGCAATGAAACATCAGCTTTTACTTTATTTATTTTCCCCTATGTAGTCTATTTTTATAAATCACCAGTGTCATTTTGAGTTTTGTAGGTAGTGGTATAGTGAGTTAATTACTGTGCATTAACTTGTATATAAACTTCAAATCATGGAATGAAAAGAAAGAATCAATTTTCTTAAAATTTCAGTTCCCTTGTTGAGATTTGAAGAGTTCTCCCATGAGCGCATACTTTGAAATTGTTCAATACAATTAAAAATGCAAGGAAACCATAAAAGAAAACTTCCATTGATCCTATTAGTGATTTCACGTAAGGATTTGTTGTTTTTTTCTCCTTTTTCAATGATTTCTAGGTAGCAATATCCTTAGCATGGCTCATCAAGATGGTGCTCTGACCGTCTTACATCTACTGTTATGAGTATGGTTGCAACCACACCAAAATTGATTCTACATGAGTTTGTTCAATCTACAAGTTAATTGCCTACCATATCTACATAATTGGTTCTTGAATCTACCTTTTTAATTTGTTCATTCTACAATTTTGCTCATTATACAACTCTAATTGTTCTATAATTGCGTCCTACCAGATTCTTAATTACAAGATATCTGTTGTGTGTAATACATACTAGGGTTATATCCAATCAATGTAAACCTAATGCCAAAGATAAACTAGATGCTTGTGTGTGTCTTTGTGTGCCAAAAACTCATTAAAAGTTTGAGAAACCCAAACCATTAAGGATTCATTTCTTAATCTAGATATTAAATGAAAAGTTAACCTCTAATGTTCTGATAAGACCTTTCAATAGGAAAGAAGCAAAATAAACAACGTGACAAAGTCACAAGACTTGCCTTAGGCATCCCTCTGAATGCAGTTAAATGAAAAAATTTGAAATAAAAAAAAATCTTAATAATGAAATAGAGAGAATTTATGAATACTTGTTGATTGACTCATTAATTAAATAAATTATACTTTACGACCCAGTGAACATAATTTTCCATTAGCGTGATTAACTCCTTCAACCCTTGCTTTCTCAATTTCTCATTGAAGTTTAGCAATTACAACTCCTAATAGAGGAAAAACAAAGGTCTCGGTGAACGAGGTAAGACAACAAACTTATCACAATAGTAAATATCACAACATTTACATATCGCAATCATCCTAATTGGTTCCCAAGGATTGAGATGTCTTTCTAGTTAGTAATCCTTAATTATCTAAAGAATACATGTGATGCAGCATTTTACAATTCTTTATCAACGTCAAATCAAGTAATCACAAAAGAAAAATCCTAATTGTGATGTTCTCTGAGGCATATATTGGAAAGTGCATTGGTTTATGAAAACCGGCTTCCACTAGACTCTGTATAATTTCCATGTATTTAAATAGTCAACCTAAAAGGTAAAAACTGACTATTGCAAATTTTATCAATTCCGTCAAAGAAAGGAGACAAACTTTTGATCAGTTGATCTAATAGCACGTGAATTGTTTCAGATTTCAGAAAATAGACTGGCATAAATTGAAATGGTCCATCTCAAAAGTAAAGACAATTGGCATGAAAACCAACCTCTTTGCCATATCCACTATTGTAGCAATCAATTACAGGTTTCGGGTCCAAACCCAGTGTCTCAAAGCATGATTCCCATTCAGGGAATTTGCGCTCATGCACCAGAGACTCAATGCAATAGATGAAGGGAAAATGCTCCTCCTGTATAAAACAGATGCCGATTAGGATAACAAGGGAAATGAACACTTACCATCCTATGGAAGTTAAGCATTATCTAAACTAGATTCAGAACAAACAAAAGAAACCACAACCTTAAAACCACATTTGTTTCTTTCAGAAATGAAAACAGAATGCAATAGGCAAAATATGATTAAGATTACATTTTATGCTTTGGTACAAGAATCCAATTTTTTTTTAACTTGAATTTAGGTAAAAAAATGTTTTCTTTTTAAGCAAAATTTTCAATACTGAAACTAAATTACATTTTATTACTTAAAAAATCTAACATGGATGGAAATCTTAGAATAGGAAACATCAGTTTCTATTTTCATTCCAATTCCAAAGAGCCCTTGGTTTTTATTTGTTTAGGTAAAATACTCCAAACATATTAATCCATTTCTTCAGTAATCAAACAAATATACTGGACTTTTAGCATTAAAAAAAATAGTGAAAAGACAAACTTAATAATAATTTCTAAGCAGTCCATGGTTTCTACAATTTTTTTTCTTCAGACAATTATACAGTAATATACTATGCGCAAAGACGAAGGACGAAGAAAGAAGAAGGCTCACCAGCTGAGGCCAAACGTTAATAGCACAAGCTTCTACTGTATTCAATAAGCATTCAGATGGACCGTGCTGAAACAATCAAACATCATCAAAAATTCAAAATATATATTAAATTTTCCCTTTGAATTAACCAAAAAAGAAAAGAAGAAAAATTAGTAAGTGTATAAAGACCTGGCAAACAAAGGAGTCATTGCCTTTAAGTCTGGCATTACCCCAAGGGGAGAGATGGAGATCGACGACGGAGAAGAGTTCATCATCTTCGAAAAGCTCAACCAGATCATTGATTATGAAATTGGCGCTGTATGGGCATAGAGATTCATAGTACAATCCCAATGAAACTTTCCCGGAATCAGAAGAAGCCCGCGAGAAGGAGCAGAATAAGCAAAGATAAACCAGAAATGAGAGGGTTATTTTTGGAGGAGAAGCCATTTGGGAAATTGGAATGTCTACCAATTGACTTGGAGATGAACAAGAGCAAGAGCAAGCAGATTTTTTTTTTTTTTTCTATATATATATATATATATATTATTAACAAGAGAAAAAATAAATAAATGGATAACCCAGCATCACGCACCATGCATGATTAACAGGTGTTTGTAGGCGGACACTGCCACCACACACGAGGAAATTACTTAACAGTTAGTTTGAATCCATGGAATTTGAAAGCCATCGAATTTATTATTTATTTTTGAAATTAAATCCATTAAATTTAAAAAATTTATGAAATATAGAATTTATGGATTGTAAAATCATATAGTTTGATTGAAAACAAAAATAATTTATAAATTTGAAAGATTTTTAAGAATAAATTAAATTTGTTTAATTTGTTTAATCGATGAAAACTATAAAATTAAGGAATTCTACTTTAAAAATGAGATTTATTTCTCTTTTAAAATGATAAAATTAAAATTATTATAGAATTTATTAGTTTCACGGATCAAATCCATTCAATCAAACGAAGGAAGTTTGTAATATACACATTTCTATCGTTCAAATTCCACTAATAAAAAAATATTTATTTTATTTTTCATTTTATAAATATTCCTTTTTATTACAAATTTTTACTTGTTTAAATACTAGAAGCAAAAAATTAAATAATAAATTTATATTAAAGATAAAGAATGAAAAGTTATATGTATAAAAAATATTTAACTCTAAAAATAATATTCTTTCAAAAATATTAATTAAATAGATATCAAAGAATGAATAGGTTTTTTTTTTTAATCCTAATAAATTAAGTGAAAATTCAAGGGCTACGTAGAGAGTATTTTTAAAACACAAATGGAGTATTTCTCCATTTCCTACATTTTATCTACGCGTGGCATAGTTTTTAGGATGACGTGAAAGAGAATTGATGACATGACTTGAAATGCAATAATTAAAAAACAAAGTGAATGGTGATTATTGCTAATGACAAAGTGTACTGGTTTGTTGTATTGGGCCACGTGGAACCAAAGGGCAAACCGTCAGTTATCGGTATAAGGGTAAGAGAAAAGGAGCGAACTCACTGAAGCAGAGTGTGGCGGAAAACCAACGTCAGAAGAAATGTCCAAGGAAGGACAAGTGGTTTGCGTAACCGGAGGGAGCGGATGCATCGGTTCTTGGCTCGTTCGCCTCCTTCTCGAACGCGGTTACACAGTTCACGCCACCGTAAAAAATCTCAGTTACTATCGATCTCTTTTCTCTTAATTTGCTACTATTTTGCTTCTGTTCTTCTTCTAAACCAAGCTGATATTCTTCTTACAAAGATGATGAGAATGAGACGAAGCATCTAGAAGCCATGGAAGGAGCAGAGTCGCGTCTTCGTCTTTACCAAATCGACTTGCTCAACTATGACTCGATCCTTGCTGCTGTCGACGGTTGTGCTGGCGTATTCCACCTGGCCTCTCCCTGCATCGTCGATAAAGTTCACGATCCACAAGTAGTAAATTTTCTCTGTGTTGTGTTTTTTTGATTTTGGTAGATTTGTTTTGTTCAAGTTTTGTACTTGCCTTTTGAGAACAGAAAGAGCTTCTGGATCCGGCTATCAAAGGAACCTTAAATGTGCTCACTGCGGCAAAGGAGAAAGGGGTTCGGCGCGTGGTGGTCACATCATCTATATCTGCTATAATTCCTAGTCCGCAATGGCCAGCGGACGTCATCAAGTCAGAGGATTGCTGGACTGATATTGACTACTGCAAGCAAAATGGAGTTAGTAGCCTTTTTCACTATAATAGTTCAGTTTGATTTTTTTTGAATAATACGATTGCTAAATTTTTATGTGATAAACAAGTTGGGTCAGCATTGGTTAGGTGTACAAGACTGCCAATTTTGCCCTTCATTCCTGCTAAAATTGATGATCCCATTTGCTATGGTTGGCATTTGCTTTTTGTTGGAAGAAAATTTCATTACTTAAAAAGAATAATTGTTGTCAAAATTTCCATGTTTCATTGAATCGTATACCAGAGTACAAAATTTTTATTAAAACAGAAGTGGCCGATTACATCCATTGACCCGTTAACTTTACAACTTTACAATTTTAGCCCTGTAGTGGTAAACTTTGTGGATAACCGCATTTATACTTGTTAATTGTGGTAATATTATACATATTTTTTCAAACTCATAACCACAATTTTTATAGTTTTTCACTTTTATCTATAAAATACTGATATGTTACGTTATTGGCATAATTTTTAGAACAATAATTTTGCCAATTTCAACTATTTAATGGTGTTTAATTGATCTAATATTGTAAGTTGAAGTGTTCAGTAAAATGATTTTGCAAATTTAAGTATTTAATAGATATAATTTCGTAAATTAACACATTCAATCAAGGTTTATTCAATCAAGGTTTTCATAGTTTTGTAAGTTCAGAGGTAAATTTATGTATTCGGACAAAAGAAGTAATAAACATAAATGATGCTGAATATCATGAGTGCAATGAAATTAGTCTCATTCATTTTTATAATATAAACGCATGATAAACTGTTAAGATGAATTATTGATTTGTTAATAGTTATGGTATCCACTTTCCAAAACCTTGGCTGAGAAAGCTGCGTGGGAGTTTGCCAAGGAGAAAGGTTTGGATGTGGTGGTGGTGAACCCTGGTACGGTAATGGGTCCTGTTATTCCAAAGACTCTGAATGCAAGCATGTTGATGCTTTTGCGGCTTCTCCAAGGTAATTTTTATATTCCTCACAAACTTGTTCTTAATCATCTCTCACATTCGTTCTTCACTTTATTAGTAATTAAATAAGCAAAATTACCCACGCTACATTGCGGGCCTGCTTCTATATTTTCATTTTTTTACTCTATTTTTATTAATCTTTTATATAAAAAATATATTTTATTTATATAAAATTGTATTTTCTTTTTTTCTCAAAAATTGTATATTATTAATATAAAATTTACTTCATGAATACATGTAAAACTAATACAAATGTGGTAAAATAATAATTATTATTATTAATAGGAGAAAAAAGAATCATATTAAAGCTTTAAATTTATTTTATGTGGGCTGTTATATTTTTGTTTTACATTATGCTCTCACATGTTATTTCTATTTTTTAATATTAAAAATTTTTTATGGAAATATAAAATTCACATTTTAACATTTTCTTCATCAATTTTTTATTGTTGACATCATTGAATTTATTGAAAGATATTATTCTTTTGCTTGTAATTTCTCAAATTCTATGTAGTAAGTAATATAATTTCTAATAATTCATAAATTATCTTTCGCAAATCTTTCACTCTTAGCATAAACATTTTTTTTTTTTTGAGTGAAAATTTAAACCATTGTGGAAGAATAATTGTTTAAGAGTTTTAAATGATTTTTTATTATAATTATTATTGTATAGTTACAACATAATAATGGCTTAAACTACAAAACACCCCTAACTATGCTACTTGTTGAAAATTACCCTAAAACGACATTTGTAACGCGGGTACCCTCATTTCGAAATTTAGATATATTAACGCCCTAATTTAATTTTTAAGCTATAAAGGACTAAAATGATATTTAGTGCATGACCCATTTATTTACCTTGGGTTAACTTAACCGAAGAAATCAAAACTCATCATTTTAGTACCTTGACCTTTAACACCCAAAAATAGTCTCCTGCAAGCCAACTATTTATTTATTTATTTATTTTATTATCAATGTGACATCCGGACTCGGCAAAGCAATCCTAAGAGGGCGGGTAGAGTAAAGCTTTTGGCTAGCTTCTAGGATGACAGGCACTAGCTATGAGTAGAGGAATGCGGGACATAGGAATGAATCGATCATCAGAGGTGCCTTTTGGTGGAATGACTTGAAGAGTTAGAAGAACTCCAGGGTTGAGCGTACTCGCTTAATGGAAATCTTAGGATGGGTGACCTCCTGGGAAGTTTTTCATTTCACCTGCAAGACAAAATTGTGCAGGTCTTGCCAATAGAATTAGCTTGATCCAAAGCGGATAATTTTTTTGGTGGTTGGAGTCGAGCGTAACAATTGGTATCAAAGAAGGACCTCTTCCAATAGATGTTGGTTCGAGGATGAACCACGTGGAAGCTGGTGGGCCTGTAAGCATGCTCGCTTAACGAAAATCCTAGGATGGTGACCTCCTGGGAAGTTTCCCAGTCCCCATTCCTCTGATGGTTGGAATTGGGCGTGACAAGCATTTTAAAATCAAATTCTTTATAAATAAAAAATAAAAACCAAATGAACAGAGTGGAGAAAAATCTACAGGTAGAAGGTCGTTCATTGTCGAAGAAGCAGCTCAATGAACCCTCATTTGCTTTCCAAATGTGGAAAAATAAATAAAAATCAAATGCCAAAAAATAAAGGAAATATAGAGGTCTAGAAGATAATTAATTATTTGTTTTAGAAGGTTTATAATAAAAACCAGGTCCAATTTGTAAAAAATATACAAAAGAAAACTTTGAATTAGGGAAAATCGACGATAGTAGTTTGCAAGAGAGGATTGTTGGGTGTTAAGGGCAAGGTATTAAAATGATGAGTTTTAGTTTCTTGGGTTAAGCTAACCTAAGGAAAAAAGTGGGTCATCCATTAAATATCATTTTAGTCCTTTTTATACCTTAAAAATTAAACTAGAGTGTAAATATATCTAAATTTCAAAATGGGGGTATCCAGGGTACAATTGTCGTTTTAGAGTGATTTTCCAACAAGTCGCATAATTGAGAGTAATTTTGTAGTTTAAGCCACATAATAATATATAAACGAATAGTATTTCAATTGATGAAATATAAAATTATGGCTTGGTTTATATATCTACAACATAATAATAATAATAGTAGTAAATAATGATAGGTGTCCTAAGAGTGGAATAATGCCTAGCCAATTTGATATAAATATAATGCCTGGCCAAATGCATGTTTATTTGATTATATTCAATTGCATCCTACCAAATATAGTGTAAACACTTCGGTTTTTAATGATGATTATGAAATTGAATAAGTCTTGATTTGGGGAGTTTTCATCTTGGTGAAAATTGACACACCAATGGAAGGATGCATGCAGCCTTTTGCTGAGTTTTCATCACTTCTATGAATCTATTCTCGATCTGTGTTTGTATAGACTTGGACATAATCTTGGTTCTCTTGCTGTACTAGGCATGTTCTGAAAGCATATTAAGACCAGATTCACAGACATAAATTTAATTGAGACCCTTATATATGCTTCTTTGATTAGATTGACTATTTGAGGATTTGAAAGGAGTTTCTAGGCCTGTGACTTTCAGTTGTTGTTTGAGGTATTTTCTGAATAGAATGACCTTTTATTTGTCTATGTTGAAAGTTGCTCGTTTACCTTAGTTCAGTGGATTTTATGTTCTTCCCCAAATAGAAAAGAGAGAAGAGTATGATTAAGGTTTCAGGTCAATGCTTAATCTGGAAACCATGTAGCTGCGTTTCAATGCTAGGTTTTGAGTGAGATATTTTGGCTTCTGGAGATATGAGAATACTGTTTAAGAGGAAGGAAGGGAGAGAATTGAAAGGTAAGAGAACAAATATGTGAAAATGAATGCAGGTTCTTTTATATTTATTTTTTGGTCTGAAAGGAAGGAAATGGGGACAGAAATGAGCAAATGGATGACAAATAATATAACACGCTTTCCTTCACGTTCCCTCACCTTTGGAGAAGCAAATTGTATACCTTTGAAAGGAGATTTCTTTTCTGTACATTTTCCTTCTTTTCCACTAAGCTAGGAAAAACTACATTTGTTATGTTCCTTTTTCTTCTAGTGGTAATCAGCGATAGTGGAAAATATTTTTCTAGAAAACATTTTTCGCATTTTCTGTTGTATGTCTTGTAGGAAAATTGGAAAATGCGAATTGCTTTTCTGTGGAAACTCCCATAAAAGGAAAGAAACAATATAATCAAGTAGACTTATGCTTAGTAGTTTGTTGATTTCCAGTTGCTGGCACCACCTGCAAAATTTTTTTCTGGCAATAATTTTCTTTCTGTTGAAGTAGAATCAGAGTAGGTTTGTATATTTTCTTCGTTGACAAAAAATTAATTGGTTTCAGTCATACTCCAAAAGTCAAGAAGATAATCTCCAATTATTTTTCAGTGTTACAGCCAAATAAGAAATAAAATAAATGTCATGAAAATCTATCTGCAGAATTTCTTTTTTTCCACGCTTGTAGGAAAACAAATGAAGCCTTAGATATTTAAGTTGTTTACTTTGAAAACAAGACATTTTGTGTAACTTAAATTTTTTTTTTTAAGCCAGTAGGAACAAATGGTTTCACCTTGCTCGTGCTGACTAGGTAATTCAAAAATGACTTTGGGGAGAGGAGTTAAGTACTAGCAATTTGGAAATAGTAGAATTTATAATTGGCAGCTGATCTATTTTTTACTAGGCTTCCACATGGTAATATTTTATCATACTATTGGGAATCGACTAATTGCCACCTCTGAATCATAAGGATAGTATAATAATCTGACTTTTGTTAAATTGATAGTCCATGTTTCAGATCCTTTCAATTTGGAAACCTCTAACATAATTGCATTGTATACTCATTGCAGGTTGCACGGAGACATACGAGAACTTCTTTATGGGATCTGTTCATTTTAAAGATGTAGCCCTGGCGCATATCATGGTATATGAAAACCCATCAGCATCTGGCAGGCACTTGTGTGTTGAAGCCATATCTCGTTATGGTGATTATGTAGCCAAGGTTGCTGAACTATATCCCGAATATAATATTCGCAGGTAACAAATCATGCAATGTATTCTGCATATATTATGTCTAGCAGTTTGATTTTCTAATGTCCGCCAACTTTGCAATATTATTAAGTCAACTCTCTTTTGAAATGATTTCTTAATGTATTAGTTAGCCAAATTATATTGTGTCTGAGAGAAGGACGACTGAGGATGGTTTGATCATGTCCTATATTGAGTCCTATGTGTCTCGGTTCGTAAGTGTGATATTTAAATGGTGGATGGTTATGAACAGTGCGGAATGAAAACAAATGATTCTTTAGCCTACCCAACCAGTTTGGAACTAAGGCTTAATTGTTATTATATAATATTAGCCAAATTAATAAGCAATACACTCATCTAAGCTATTTTTGTGTGAACTTCCTTTAAAGAAACCTTAGAATTAAGTTTCAAGTTATTTTAGTTAAATCTTCTGCAACGATATGCAAAATTATTTGGTCTCATTGTTTATTGTCCTGGTGAGCTTTCGTGTGCGTGAGCCTTTCATCACATATAGTCTCTGTGCTGAGTTAAGATTGGCATTTTCTCATCTCTGCTTTAGAATTCTGCGTGGTCTTGTCTGCATGATACAATTCCAAACTATTTAACCCTTTCACATGTCTCTTGTTGCAGGCTGCCAGAGGATACACAGTCAGAGTTGTTAAGGGCAAAGGATGGAGCTAAGAAGTTGATGGACATGGGTTTAGAGTTTATTCCAATGGAGCAAATTATCAAGGACGCTGTTGAGAGTTTAAAAAGCAATGGGTTCATTTCTTGAAATGAAAGGTTTAGATAATTAACCCATAAATGATGATTTACAGCTGATGAGTAGAGAGGAATTGTGTCAAGAGAGCAGCTGTAATTCTTGTTTCAGGCTTTATGTCATTATGTGAATGAGTGTAGTCAGCCACATAGGAGTGCTTTAAGGTTTAAAGTGTCAAGACCTTTTGTAATTCTACTGAAATATATATATATATATATATATATAGGTCTTAGAATCCAGTCAACTAGAGGCAAATAATTGGTAGTGACAAGATCAATGAGATGGAGTTAAGGTTGCCTAAGCTATCGAATTTTTATATCTTTATGTAGTTTACAGGATAAATTGATAGTAAGTCAGGCATTCCCAGCTAGGCATGGCCGGTTCAATGAACCGACGGTTTCAGTTCATTGAACCGCCGGTTCGAGAAGTTTAAAATTTTGAACCGGAACCGGCCCTTGAACCTCCGGTTTCGGTCCGGTTCCGGTTTCAGTATGGTTCAGCACGGTTCCGACGAACCGACGGTTCAAATTACGGTTTCGATTCGGTTCTGGCATTACGCAAATTTTTTAAAAAATAATAAAATTTTGATTTCGAATTCATGAATAAATAATAATTTTAAAATGTTTAAATTTTATTAACTAAATAAATTATTATAAAATTTTAAAACAAAAACTTCTATTAATTTAGAACTATTATTATATTAAATTTACAAATTTTGCTAACTCACTGATATAGAAAATCAAAGCCTATATAGTTCTTTTTTTTTTTTGTTACATTGGAAAATAACTTCTTAATTATAACAATTAATTTTAGTCGGTGCCACTAGTCTCCGTTAATGAGTCCGAATCATCATCATCGCTTGAATTTTGCTGGTTTTGAGTTCTCAACACACTCTAGTCCAATTGAGTTTGAGTTACATCCATTCCTACCTCACTTGGATGATGTGATTTTAAATGCCTATTGAGAGTGCCATATCCTCCTCCAAGCTTGAATGCATATTCTTTTTTGCAATAATTACATCGAACCGCATTGATTTCTCCATTATCTTGAACAATTTTTGCAAAGTGCTTCTTGAAAATATCTGATTTTGGTGGTTTACCTATTGAAATATTAGGAGATATTGCTTCTTGTGGTGAAAAATCAAACAATGGATCATTTGAATCAATTTCTTCCACGCTTTGAGCAACTCGCTTTCCCTTGGAGATTTGTGAATTGTGTGCCATAATTT
>NC_143159.1:25528290-25553766 GCF_041381405.1 Jatropha curcas | reverse complement strand
CAAAGAACAAATGACACGTTGGGTTAAGTTCTGTAAACAGTAAAACTGGTATACTTAATCAAGCTGTATAGGTTTTCAGCTCACATTCTCGTCTAAGACAAGTTTGGAAGACCTTACTCACCAAACACATAAGGCGAAAATCAATTTCAATTTAAAATTTAGGCTTTGTAATCAGACATCAGAATTTATTACGGAAAAAAAAAATTAAAATTGAATTAAACCCCAAATTCCACACAAACACCTATTGGCCAACATACCCCAACTTGATTAAGTAACAAGATCTTGAACCCAATCCCGAGGAACCCTCAAACTGGTGTAATCCATTATTCATTTACAAAGATTGAAATCAACTCCAAATTTGCAAACATGGAAAAGAGTTAAAACACAGTCTAGCTAACTTGTTATAATCCTAGAGACTAGAGTCCATTACATGTACCCATCTAGCCACCTGAACAAGCTAGCAAATTAATATTCTCAATAGGTTAGATCTATGAACCTATAGACCAATTCACCACCACAAAGCAAGAAACAGTAGCTACAATGTTCAAACCTATCAAATAAACTTTCATAGTTTAATTCAATTGGCAAGATAGACAAAAAGAAAAAGAACAAAGTGTAACAGAACATAGCATAAGCAATCAACCAAATAGAAACATTTAACAGCAACAAACACAAAGTATTCCGCCATGTAGAATTACAAGAAACAGGAATGACCTAAATTACCAAAAACAGAAAGAAAATTAAACATTGTAGCAGAAAATCATTCAAAATCCAAAAAATACAGATACTATTAAAAGTTTCATGATTACCATATCCTAAACACAGAACAAACAAATCTAACATTTCTTTCCCAAATAACATCAACTTCAACGATTTAAGCCACAGTTTATACCTTCAAAAGGTCTACCCTACTCAGTCTTATATGCTGCCAACATGAGCTTTGCTTGCTCCCTTATCAACTCATTCCGCTTCAGAAACAATTCCAACTCGGCCACATGCAACTCTCTCCACTTTTCTTCCATCTCAGCTTTTTTGGCACCATCAAGCATATCCAGTCCCCTTTTAACCACAAAATCCTCCATTCCTGAAACACTCACACCCTTATCAAACTCAGAAATCTGTTTCAAACCAGAATGGCTCTCCTTCTTGTCAACCTTTTCCGCCTCCTTGTCCACATCCGAACCCAAACCCAATTCTGCCTTCAATGCAGCCAAACCCTTACCTTTGGAATTATTATTGTTAATTGCTTTGCCATTTGACTTGACGCTCGATTCCACTCCTGCTGCACTACCCCATATCCTTTTCGACAAATCAAAGGATTTTTGGTCATGAGGCTTGGAAAATGTTTTATCTTCACCCTTTTTGCCTTTGGTCACATGGTTCTCAAACTTCTTCTTTAGTCTTGATACTTTATCTTTCAGCTGGCTTAAAGAGACGTCAAAGTGCAGCGATTTCTTAATATATTCAAAAAATGAGGTCATATCCTTTGCAGGATCAACTCCTTTCTTTTCAGCATATTCAATTAACCCTTCTAGCACCGCAATCTCATCATCCTCACTCCAAAGCCTTTGAAAGAGTTGTTTCTTTGTATCCTCCGACTTTTCAACAACTCCATCAGACTCCGATTCCTTCTTCTTGGGCCGTTTTGAGTCTTTCGGGTCACGATCCGCTTCACTAACCCTTTTCACTGCCACAATTGATTTAGTGACAGATGAAGTAGATGCCGAGGGTTTGGATCTAGACTTAGTGGTCTTGGTCGGAGTCTCTTCCATTGGCTTAGAAGCGATTGGCTTGACTGTGGCTTTCCCGTCATCCTCAGAATCAGAGTCAGACTCGGACTCGGAATCGGACTCAGCTCGCTGGGTGGTGGAATCGGGCTTTTTGACTGCTGGTTTGGGAGCTTGGGCCTGTGGTGGCTTTATTATTGGTGTTAAAGTTTCCTCTTCCTCAGACGAAGATCCTTCTTCCTCTTCTCCGTCTTCTTCTTCTCCACTGGACGTTTCTTCCTCTTCATCAGAAGAAGAAACGGGCGGTGGATTTTCCAAGGGTTTTGACCGTTTTGGTGCCATTGATATTGACGAAACAGTGAGTTAGGGTTTCAATTGAGTTGAAGAATCGGAGACGAGAGGACGTAGAGAGAGGGAGAGAGAGAAAAAGACAAGGAGGAGGGATTATATTTGGGGTGGAACAGTTGAAAATGAAAATTCCAAAACCCAAAGAGATTTCTGACCGTTGGATAATAAAACTCGCATCTTAGATTTAGCCGTCCGATTGGAAGAAATCGAAATCTAACTGCTTTGGAATATGGAATCTCGGTTTTCGATTTTGAATTATGCAGCCTAATACTTCCCTCCCATTCGTGTTTGGCTTGATCCATAAATTCTCTTAAATCTAATTTTAAGTAAAAAATTTATAAGTGAAATATTAATGGATAGACTTTATTAAAAAAAAATTTAAATTATAGGCTAATCTAAAACTACTTTCACCTCAATATAAATACATTAATAACAACAGCACTTATTTAAAAAAAATAAACTAAAAATATAAATATAAATTATACCTTTCTCCATTCTAATACATCAACTATACACCCGTTTAATGAAATAAAGTCATATTAATAATTTATTTTTTTATCCGGTCTACGTCAGTTAAACTAATGTAACTATGTTTCTTAACTCTAATCAAATTGGCTTCCTATCTCTAATCAAACTGGACAGGAGTTAAAAGCACAACTACTATTCCTATTTTATTTTTTCATTCCTTGGTATGAACGAGACAATAATTTAGAACATATGAAAAAAGAAAAATATGATAAAAATTATGAGATGAAGGGTGTATAAACATAAAAATAAATTACACCTAATAAATATTGATGAAATTAAAAAAATTATTAATATATTCTTAAAATTTTAAATAATCACATAAAGTGTCACAAAATAAAAATATTTATTTATTGTTATTAAAGGACATTTTATTGTTATTAAAGTAAAGTGGATGGAGTATAATTAAATTATTAAATTTGTAATATAAAAATGTTCTTAGCTCATCCTCAATTTAAAACTATTATTTAATTAAGGTGGATTCAGCTGAGTTGTTTCATAAAGCTGATTTGATTATATATATATATATATATATATTTTTTTTTTTTTTTTTTTGTCGAAAGGGATTTTATATTCGATTTTGACTTTGTTGGGTTTAGTTTAGTTATTGCTAAATGATAGTTGTTGCCCAATATTATTAATAACTAGTCGAAAATCGTACTTCGAGCGCGAACATTTAAATGTTATTTTATTAATTATTTGATTATATTATTATTTTTATAAATCATTATGCATTGTCAAATTGTTCGGTAGAATAATTGAAAATCTGTACTTGAAATAATTAATAATGGTTCAAAATGATTTGTAATAAAACAATGACATTATTTATAATAACATAATATTGTAATCAAGTTTCTTTATAGAAATAATCCCATGGTGAAAGAAGTAATCTATGTTGAGAATATTGCCAAAGACGATTGAAAAAAACTTGGTAAATTTCCTTATTAAAGATACTTAGATACTTGGAATTGATTTTAAATAATAGCGGGAGAAAATCTAGGAAATAAAATTATGTAGAGGAAATTTTTAAATATGAGAGATATCTAACCAAGTAATTATACAAATATCAAAATGAAATTTAAATTGGATTGGATTTGATCATAAAAAAAAATATTGAAATTTTTTTATTGAAAATTATAAATCCATGTTTGACATTGAATTTACATAAAACAAACAATGTAATAATGCAAAGGTTTTGCTAGGGATGATTTGTTCAGCAAATTGTTTTAGTTAATTTTCTATTAACATTAAATAAATTTTAAAAAATAAATTAATCAATTAAAATATATAGATAAATGAAGAAACAATGTAAGTTTTTATACTAGACATGATCTCATCTCGATCAGCTTTAATTGCCTCCTCCCTTCTTGTCTTAATGTCTCAAGATAACCAAATTCTGTGGACCAAGATTTATGATCGGTGAATGAAATCAAATTTGAAAGAGCAATAAATAATAAAACAAAAATTTTAAATTGTAAAAGCAGAAGATAATAAAATAAATAACTCATGAAAATAGAACAATAAAAATATTAAATTGCAAAAGCAAAAGATAATAAATATATTAAATTTCAAAAGTAGAAGGTCAAAAAGAGTAAATATCTCGTAGCCAAACCAAAAATACGAAGAACTCATAAAAATCTAGTTATATGCTTGAATATATATATAGGTTTGAGATATGGATAAGAAAAAAATTGAATATTCTATATATAAATTTAAAGATTTAGGTGGATTAGATTAGCTGGGTAGATTAGATTACTTAAAAAAATGCAACACTCTGAACTATAAAATCAATCCTGTATCCCCCTAAATTTCACATTTTGTAATAATTTCATATCTCTTTATACTAAAAACAGCAAATTTTAAGGTTTTTTTGAATTTTATATGAAAATATTATTTTGATATGTGATTGGTATAACTTTTGGAACAATAATTTTACATATTTTAATTTTTTAGTAAGTGTTTCATCAATCTGATTTTATAAATTGAGGTGTTTAATGAGTCAAATAAATTATTTAATAGTTACGACTTTATAAGTTGAAGTGATCAAAATAAAAATTGAGGATGTCACAAGATTTTTTATGAAAAGTACGAGGGTAAATTTATGTATCATGCCATTTTAATATTGGTCTTGTTCAGTAACAACTTTTAAAAAAAAATTTTAGTTAAAATAATTTTTTTATTAATTATAGTATTCAGTAAAGCAATATATATAGTAGTTTTTAGATATAAAGGGAGAGTTTAATAAAACATTGTCCTACTTAATTTAAAATTTTGTAAATAATTTAATTGATAATTTTTTGACACTTATATTCATTAAATTTTTACAAATTAAGTTTTACTTGTGATATAAAGTTGCTGGCTTTACTTTTTTTTGTCATTTTAAATTTGATGGCTAACCAAATAATGACTTTTACCAACACTTTTATACTGTTATATAAAAACCTAAGTTAATACCTAACTACTAACTAAATTATATTGTTAGATAACTTGGAAAATCTATTTAGTGACAAACTTTATGGCTTGTGCTCTTTCTAAGAGCATTTTAGTGCTAACGTGGATTGTAGTTGATGTGTTATATGAAGTAAAAAGTGTGAATAGTGATGTGGCGCTGATTTATCATATGAAATAAAAGATGTGAACGGTAATGTAGCTGAATATATATTTATAGATGTTGAATTTTAAAAATATCTCTTCAATGCATTATTTTCAGATCATTTTTTCTTCTTTTTCTTTTATGGATCCATAATTTAATATGCAATCAATTACTATAGAGCAATAAATATCCTCATTGTGTAACAAACCCTCTAGAAATAAAAAGTGTAATAAATAATGCCTATTTATTTTTTGACATTTTAACTTGACATATTAAATAAATATTAACATTAAAGAATATTTTTCAAAATATTTTTTTATTTCGTGATAATTAAATAAGAGCAATCCAAGTCAGCGTGGTAGATGCTCTATCCAGGAATTATTGTGTAGAGCAATTGATTGGGCTAAATGTCCTAGAGTAATTAACTGACTCATTTGGGTTTACTAAATGTCCTAGAGCAAAAAACTAATAATAAATGAATGTAATCTTCTCGTGTTAAAAAAAAAAAAAAAAAAAAAAAAATTCAAGACTAATCATAGGCCCATATAGATTGGAATTCTCAAAGCCCAAACGATCAAAATGAATATGGGCCTTGGTGACTGACTCAAAACCTGTTCTTGAGTTCCATTCCTAGAGGTAAATGAAGAAGAAGAATTACCATATCAGCTCTGCTCATGACTGAGATTGAGACCGAGACTGAGAGCTCGCATACTCAGAATAGAAGAGAAAATGAAAGGTTTGTCTCTGTATCGGAGGAGTTATTTGGTTCTATTTAGAAGAGAAAGAGCACCAAATCAATCATATGCTTTGCTTCCTTCCACTTCCTTCTCTACTTATGACAATAGCAGCAACGATGATTTGCAGAATTCGAGGGTCAAGATCTTCGATCGCCACCTCAAACGCAAACAAGTAAATTCCACCTTCTTCTTCTTCTTCTTCTTCTTGAATTTGAATAGAATTAACGGACATTTCTGGCTAAAAGAATAGACTGATATGATATAGTAAGTATTGCTGAAAGACTTTTGTTGGGTACCTCTGCAAATTAATGGAGCTCTATTGCACTGGTTGAGGATAAAGGATTAGAAATGAATTTATTTATGATTATCGGTTTTAGTATTTGTCTAACTAAGTTAGCGTTTTGGTGGTAGCGTGACCGAGCTGCATGGCTGATGCGCCCAAATGATTGCTTAGTTGATGCTGTTGCTGAAAATCTATTGGATCGTTTGGAGGTTCGGATTTGTTTCTGCTTTACATGTTTTTTACCCTTATCTATTTGCACCATTGGAGGCTTCTGTATTTTTTTTTTCTGCTCCTCCCTGTATGACAGTATGAGGTAGCAATTGCATGGTACTGAACTTTTATTTTTTGGTTGAATTTTTGGGTGCTTGCCTTTTGTAGGATTGTAACAAAACATTCCCTTCTGCATTATGTTTAGGAGGTTCCTTGGAAGCTATCAGACGTTTGTTGCGTGGTCGCGGTATGAGTCCATTTTGCAAACTCTTCCACTCAGTTATGAGTAATGTAATGTATAATTTTGTAAATTTGCCGTTTAGTGCCTTTGCTTTTGCATAGATGGTTATCCTAAAAACCTAAATTTATGGCATTGCTATGGATATAGATAGTGACGGAGTCGGGAATTAAAGTTAGTGGGCTAAAAAATTTCAAGAATTAAGGGTGCGAAATTGAAAATATTTATTATTTTAGAGGGCAAAATAAAAAAATTTTTAATATTTTAATTTTTAAATTTTTTTTTCGTTTTTTTTTGGGGGGGGGGGGGGGGGGCTGTAGACCCTGCTAGCTCCGTCATTGGTAATAGAAGTGTCAATAAGCAAAAGACTTTCCATGTTGCATGTTTGTGCATGTATAGCTAAATGAACATGAAATATGTATTCTTACATTTGCTTGATCAGCATAAAACTTGTTTCTGGTTCGCTAAAACATTGTTTATGGTATGTTATCTGTTATATTGACATTGACTTCTAGTGCTAACTAGCATGACCTGGCAAACAATCTTGTAGAAGGTTGCCTTTCTGCCTGTTTTGTGTCTTAGATTTTATTGATACGAATACTTCTTTGGTCTCTTTAATGTCAGGCTCCATTGAAAAGCTCATAATGATGGATATGTCGTATGACATGATTAAAATGTGCAGAGACGCACCAAAAGATGCAAATGAAAATATCGAAACATCCTTTATTGTTGGTGATGAAGAGTTTCTTCCAATAAAAGAAAGGTCTATCTGTGTGTTTATGATTTGCATATATATTACAAATAAATGCCATCACTATAACGAGATTTGATTATAATTATAACATATTTTTTTGTTAATGTGAAGTTCGCTAGATTTGGTAATCAGTTGCTTGGGGCTTCACTGGACTAATGACCTTCCTGGAGCCATGATACAGGTTTGTGCTTCTTTATTGCATTATGTGTACATCTTTGGTCTGGTTTCAATAACATTTTCTGTCAGAATTTGGTAAAGCAAACAGGATGGGAAGTTTTTGAATCAGTGAAATGTGCATGAAAAAACCATAGGCAAAGGGTACATGTTTATGGAAGTGTCCTAGATGCACTTTGTCAAATATCTCTTCTTCATATCAACAATATGAAGAGAATAAAATTTTGCTTTAATTTACTCATCAAAAGGGAAAATTGGGGGGAAAAAGTGGTTTCCATTCTCTTTTTATAGACTCATATTGACTGTAGAATAAATCCAAATGAAGAGTAAATTAACAGATTATTTTTCAGTCACACTGCCAAAAATAGATGCACATTTATGCATGATTAGAGGGAAGCACAAACGGATGTTTGCTGAAGAGAATAACATTAAATGTGATTAAAATATAAACCCAAAGAAGGTTTTATAAACATTTGATTAGGCATTATAATGCTTACTAGAGAGCCTAGTGGTCTGAATTTCTTGGAGTAGCTTTTAGCAAATAGGATTACAAGCTAATGTATTGCCCTCCTCCCTTTTTCCTTTTTCTTTCCTTTGCATGAACAGTTGTATTGTCTTGAACACTTGAGAAAGCCATTGCATACAAAAGTCAATATTTTTGTGCTCTGAGTTGGTTAGATAGTTGATCATTTGCTTTTGCATAGTTTCCCATGCATGAAATGTGGTAAAATGATGTTTTCTTAATTTGGCATTTATTGCATTTTGGCTTGAACTCTGATCGAAATGATGGTATTGGAAGAACCATAGGTAGGTGTCCTGAAATTTGAAGGATGCATTTGCTTTTCTTTTGATGTTTCTTGGAGGCAGAGTGAGAAATGTTATGTTTCTTTTTTCGAAGATATGAATTGTACTGTTGTTAAAAGTGATGAATGTCCTCCAATAAACTTGAGAAATTTTTGAACATCAATTTTGTTTTTAGCTACCTTTTGTATGAATCTATCTGTTTCTTTCCAATTTGTACTTCCTCATTGTTTTTCCTTTTCAGGTGCAAACTCTTGTATATTATTCCTGTATTTGGGTTTCGCAACCCTTTTGAGATTCAATAGAAAAGGTAGTTGAAATACATTAGCACACACAATAAAAAATTAAAGGGATGTCCATGTGCATGTGCTCAGAGAGAGAGAGAGAGAGAGAGAGAGAGAGAGAGGGAATAGAAATACTCTATTTCTAGTGAAAATTAGGTATTCACTATAGCTGAAAATTTTCAGGCGTAAGCATTGAAGGTTGTGCTATTCTCCCTTGCTCTTTCTTTATTCCAACTTGTGTTTACTATATGGGCTCCAACGATGTATGATTGCATGGGTTGACACTCTAACCTTAGTCTTCTCTTCTATTTCAAGTATAATAAAATATGCAACATTTTCCATTTTGTTTTTCACTTTTTGTACTCATGCTCTGTTGTTATCAATATCGAGCATCTCTGCTGGCTCTATTGTTCAGTGTGAAATACAAATGTGGACATGTCTATGACACCTGTTCATTTCATGTATTTGTTACAGAGTAGATTGGCGCTGAAGCCAGATGGCCTATTTTTAGCAGCTATTCTGGGTGGAGAAACTTTGAAGTTGTTTATTTTTATTCCCTATATTCTTGTTTCCAAGTTTTGAAAGAAATATGCATAAATTTTCTTGCTTATTTTTCCGTGATTGTATCTGTGATCAGGGAGCTTAGAATAGCATGCACCGTGGCTCAAATGGAACGCGAAGGAGGCATCAGTCCTCGAATATCTCCTTTGGCACAAGTATGTACATGTTTCCATGATAATAATAAACGGCATATACTTTTTGGTGAAGTTTGGATACTAACACGCATGGGTGTGCACTTTCATGTGCTGTTAGTTTGACTTGAATTTTATTTTGTGGTTTAATAAACTTGTCCAATTGAGGCATGCAACATGCTTGGTATATTATAATCTTATTGTTTTTGTTCTTTTTTGGGGCTAGGGTGTTGCGAAAGCCCAATTTGCGGTGGTAGTGTAGCAGTCATAGGTAGTTAAAATTTTGTTTTTTCCCTTATTCTTCTCATTATTTTTAGTTATTTTCCTGTTGCTTTTGGGCGGGGTAGTCAAAAGTTACTTTTCTTTTTCCCTCTTCTCTACTTTTCATCTTAACCCTCAAGGGAAATATTCAACATTTTTCTTTAATATTTTGATAGGTCCGCGATGCAGGCAATCTGTTAACCAGGGCTGGCTTCACCCTTCCTGGTGTTGATGTTGACGAGTATGTGGTCAGGTATAAAAGTGGTGAGAAAATCCTCCTGATAAACATTGTTCCATAGTTCTGCTTGCTAGGATTTGCTAACCTGGATGATGGATGTATGCTAACATTAATGTCCATTATTGCTTTTCTGTATGGAATGTATATGAATGAAATTGCATCATTAACTGATGCATTGAAAATTCTTTTTAAAGCATCTAAGATATGGAACTGGACCTTTATGCTGAACTACTTGATTGTGAAATGTTGACTTCTCTTTCTACTTTCTCTTGCACAGTCTCTGTTAATTGATTCTTCTCTCCAAACTGTTTATGATAAGTTAGGTTCAATTCTTATTCCCACGACTACCTTACATTTGATAGAAAAGAATTGGCTTTTCATGTTGCCTTTATGCAATGCACTTAAATAGTTCTGAATTCTCCGTATATAGCTGTACTAGCTTGTACTTAGAACTAAGATTTTAATTCTTATTTGCAGATCATAGAAGTGCTTATTGTCTATCTTGCATTGTGACGAAATTTCTTTTTCCATTGTGGAAGAGATACTAAGCAGTGATGCTTTAGCTGGGTAAAGATATGTAAATAGGGCTAATCAGGTTAGGGCTATGGTGAAAGAAGTTCAAAAGTTGGTGGTGGACATTGGAAATCTTGTTACCTGAATAAGTGTTTTGGTTACTTCATAATAAATTCATTCTGGAATAGATTGAGATTGTTTCAGTTTTATCATATACTCAATTGGTCATGCTGTATATAATTATCACAAACTTGATTCTGTTCAACTTGGCTAATATTTAATTGGTTTACTATAAACTTGTTTGGTGTCTTCCCCTTTTCGTGTAGCATTTCAACACTTAAGTTTGCATGCCTCATATCTGTAGTACTCCATTTGGTCCGTCAACCGATATATAGTACCCTCTTTCATGTCTTGTTCTCTCTCCATCACTTCCAGGATATTTGGCATGATAGTTAAGTCAGATGAAGTCACCTAACAATGCTATATTTCCTAATTAAAATTCAGCTTATTTGAAGTGGTGGTAGTTAACTCTGCATATTCATTTTTCCAAAATCAAAGTTGGATGAACTTGGAACCAAGCTTGGTACAAACTGCTGCTGTCAAGTTGTGTATTGGGGCCTTGAGATTTGAGAAGGGGAATGTGTTATGCTAGCACCTCTTTGCATGGAGTTGCTGACCCTGAACCTGTAACCTGCAAGACTCACTATGCATTTGCTCATTACCTGATTTAATTCTTTGCTTTTTATTTTTGGCCCGCAAAGATTACTGAAGTAACAACTTCGAAATAAAATATTACTGGACCAATATTAGTCCTGCTTTACTTTGAGGGAAATCTAAATTGCAGCTTTTGTAATAGTTATAATACAGTTTCATTTGAAACTACATGTTGTGATTGGCAACCTTCTCTTACTTTGCTTCCCCTTCCCTCCCCTTCTTCCAGTACTTGATGCAACACGATGAAATGTGGTCACATTTTTCTTAGTATTCTTTGTTTGTTAATTCCCTCTTGCTCTCTCTTGGATATAGCGCTGGAGCTGATAGAGCATCTCCGTGCAATGGGTGAAACTAATGCTCTTCTGCAAAGGAACAATGTGAGACCCGACTGTAAAAGCTTTTGTTTCTATATATAATATATATAAAGTTGGTGGCGACATCTATTTCTTTACTGGAAATTTTGATTTATTCATGTATGAAAACAGATATTAAAGCGAGAAACAGCCTTGGCAACTGCAGCAATTTACGACTCAATGTTTGCTGCAGAAGATGGCTCCATCCCTGCAACATTCCAGGTGAGTGTTTTGGAATACCTGAGGATATTTATTTGATAGGAATTCCATTTGATCAAACTTGTGTATCTTGGTGCAAATAAAACAATGAAAGATGCTTCATGCAACATATTTTAACTTGATATTATGATGCTAAAATATCTTATGATGATTCATGCTTCATACTAATTGAAACACCGTTTAGAACTTTATGTAAAATATTTTATTATGATATCATGGTCAATAAATTCTATGAGACTTTCTGTTTTTAAATAAAATTTTGACGTTTTAGTCACTGCAAAATTTATTACTTTGTTTCCAAATAAGGAGGCATTTTGAGTTCTGTGGATGTTTAAGGCGATCATTTTCTTGCGATGTCTCTATCCTAAACCAGCAAGTGAATCTAGAGAGCGAAAAACTTGGAAAAAAAGGGGTGGGAGGGTTTGGGGTGTGGAAGAATTGGTAATCAAAGAATTTTTGTGGAAAATCGTGTTCTCTTTCTATCAGTAAGAATTCCATGTGTTCTCTTTCTATCAGTAAGAATTCCAGTTATATGGGAGTTCTTATTATAATACAGGGGCTATCTAATTTGGCCCTTGTAAGACTAAAGAAAATTGACGGGCAGCTCACTTACCATTAAATGAAGTATGATACATGACAATCGTCTTTTGCTCTCTGCCTTCTGCTTTGCAGGTTATTTACATGACAGGTTGGCGGGAACATCCTTCACAGCAAAAAGCCAAAAGAAGGGGATCTGCCACCGTATCATTCAAGGACATCCAGGAGCAATTCGGCCATGGTGGCTAAGACATCTCATCCTTCAACAGCATTCAATGTGAATTTTAAAGCAACTTTCCTCTTCTAGTAAGTGTTTTAAAATTTGCATTAATTTCTTTGAAAAATTTGTCTAACTATGAGCTTTTGCGAAAGTTAAGTTTATTAATAATGATAAATTATTTAGCAAGAGCAAAGTGCTCGTCTAATTGATGTTTGATGATATTGGCGAATGTTACTTGTAAAATCTAAAATACATTATTATTGAAGCTACTTCTTCCTCGCTATACCTATTTCTGGAAGAGCTAAATGTTCTTTTTTGCCCTTGATCTCTCTTATTTTGCAAGTCTAATAGGGTCTTAAGGCTGGTTTTATTTTTTTTATTTTTATGGTCCGACAGGGTTGGTCTCTCCATTAACTTAGCTAATTTGATCGAGTGCATGTTCAGTTAGAGGTTCTCTCTTCAAATGCGTTCATTATTTTTCTTTTTCCAGTTTTTATTTCAGACCCCATTTGCTAGCACATACACATTGGTCATCGCATTTGGGACATCAATCCCTGCTCAGCCTCGTATCGATGGAGGGAGAGCTTGATTGTGCTGGGTTTGGAAGTCCGATACGTTTTATGGGGCAGGCGGGTTTTATTCTTTTCACCTTAAGGGTACTTTCATCCATTAAATTTTCCGTTCTTTTTTTTTTTTAACATAGGAGGTCCAATAGACTGAAATAACATTGTGGGCTATACAGCAGGAGTCGTCTTTTTTTTTGAATGACATTTAACAAATTAGTGATAACCTTTTTAGGGAAGGAGAGAGACCTCGAACTCGAGATCTCTCACTCCCTACATCATCCATGAGAGGTAAGAATACAACACCTGATTGGCATTAAATTCTCCATTAACCGAAGTTGCAATTTTTTATTATTAAATTTCAATTAACTAATGAAAATTCAGAATTTTGGATGGATTTATCTATTAGTGTACCGGGAACAAAATTGAATGATCAAGGATCCTATGTTGTAATTTTGAAAATATAGATTCTGAACAATATATTTGACTAGATAGGATATTTACTCTTATAAAAATAGAAATGAAACAATCAAATGCTTTTATATAGTTTTATTTTTGTTAAAAACAATTAATTGGCAAGTAAAGGCAAGTGCATTCTACATTTTTAATGGAAATAGAATTTGAAATCTTCAAACCCGCTATATTTCTTTTGTTTTTTTTAAGTAATTTACATCGATATTTTTTAATCCATCTGCAATCCTTATTTTCAGAGCTTATTTTATTTATTTTTATTTTTAACTTAATTAATATCAATTATGAACTGAAATTTCATTTGAATTTTATCATAATTTCTTAGCATCTAATTATTTTTTAATTTTTATTCAAGTTTATTTGATTTTAAGATGATATTACTACAACACAAAGCTGATTGATAAACTTGTAGAAAATGGAACAACTTGTAATTTTCTATGTTTTCCCCAAGGGGTAAATTATGGACAATTGATAACATTTAGGGATGGTTTTTGAAATGCTTTTATCCATGATAGGAAACCAAAACAAAAAAAAAAATCCAACAGGAAGCAGCACAGTGAAAAAAACCATTGCATAATTAAAGGTGGGGTGATAGAGAGATGAAGCGTTTCCTGTAAATGACAAAGTTCAAATAATATTTTCAATTCTTGCCTCACCGAGAAATACCTACCAGATTTATTATTTATTTTTTTTTTAAAAAGAAGAAAAAACTCAAAATTACCAAGATTTTAGAAACATCAGCTACCAAACAGATGTAGAACATTTTAAATTTTTAACATTTTTCCCCTGAATTCTACTGTATCTGATAGACTTCTAATCCCAAATTTGTCTCCTTGGAACAAAATTATGTAAAATTAAGCCAATCCTAACCACGTCCGAAGAGGAGGGGGATGATAAAAATAAAGAAAGAAGAAATTGCATGTAGAGTACCTCTTATCATTCTCTTCATGATTCATGCTCCGCTTAATGGTACGAGCATGAAGATACTGCAGTCTACATACGGTCATCATAATCACTTAAAAGCATAGACATGTTTGTTTCTTTGGTGCTGTGCTAACTGGTTTTGAACTTCTGAACTCGATGGAGTTTCGCATTCCCCCAAAAGTTCAAATATTTTTGGTGCCGACAGTAAACTTTGCAATAAAAAACCCAATTGTGTCGAGTGGAGATGAAGGATCAAATCTCTGCACAAGTTCTTCCTCACCAGGTCTTAACCACTCCCTGTGGAGATGAGCATTATTTCAATTATTATGAAAAGCAAATGAATAATAAATACAGCAGAAAAATTCAAAAAAAAAGAAAAAATTGAGTTCCAAAATTATTTAATCAGACAATGTAATGAAAGGATCTAAAAAAATTGAAAATAATCACTAAGCATATCACATGTGATATTATTTACACCCAAATATACAAGCTATCCAATCCAGAAGAACAAAGAAATGTGAAAGAGGAGAAGAGGCAGAGAAAAGAGAAATTCATAGTTTTCACTCAACTATTAATTCAACAGCCAAATATTGCCCTTGAAAATATGAAAGCCCATGTATAGTTTAGGCTATTAGGCATATATATGATTTGAAGGAAAAAGAAAGCCGCACAACCAAAGAGACAAAAGAGCAGATATTTAATTGAGGGCATTTTGAAAAAATCCTTGAAAAGTTCATAGCAATCATGCGAAAAACAACTGCCACAGAAAAGGAATTCGATCCATCTTACTGAAATTGTCTGAAGAAACATTATCGAAGCTTTTACAAGATAGTAATTGTATTTTCAAAGTTTAGAACATAATCATGAATCTGACAGCTATACCCTCTCTAACTACAAAACTCGTTGCCTCCCATGCAGGAATAAGTCCAACTGTTTTTGCAATTTCCAATTTGCAAGTAACTAATTGAAAATGAGTTGAGATATAAATATGTAATAAAGAACATAAAATTAGAAACCAAAAAAAAAATTCAAAAAGGATGCAAAATCATACGAAAAGAAAAAGGCGGGGCATCAATCCGAGGAAGCACACTACTTCATACAAATTGCAGGCACTTACACAGGGAATTTACAACATGAAAAATGCACAATGTAGAATGAAGGATTATGGTACTTACTCAATGTATCCATCAGGGAATTCACAGGTACCGACAAGGCCAGGTCCTCCAATTCTTGGGTGCTGAAAATGCATCATAATAGCACATTCAATGTCATGAGCATTCATGCATCAATAAGCATGTTTGTTTATTTAAAAAAAAAAAAAAAGAAATTTGCGTGTGTGCATGATGGAAATAGATATTTTACATTTGTTTAACTTGATAAGGACAGAGTTTCCAGAAACCAAACCAAGCTACTAAAGGAATGAGGCAGCATTTATGGACCATGAACATACAGCTTGTATAGATTTACAATATATGATGCTAGGATAGACTTATAAAATGGTTTTAATCTAATCCCTATAAAGGCCATAAATACGTTTCGACATCCCCTATTATGAACTGTTTTGATTTGCCCTCAAAAGAGTCAGTATTCAAACCAACATCAAAAATGTTGCTAATGTATTCAGTATCATCTTTACATCACAGCTAACTACCAGAAACATCTCAAAAAATTTTACCATGCATTAGATAGAAGCTTACACAAATCTTGCAAGAGTTAAGGTGGCAAAAGAATGGGGGTAAAACAGTAAAATTTTTTGGTTAGTATTTTCTATATTTTCAGTCCAGAAATCATCCAGCTAGGTAGCTGAGGTTTGCACTTATGTTACAACTAACATTCATTAATGATGATAAATTAAAGAAGTATGTCCCTGTGTACAATAGCAAAACTCTCCTCCAATGAATTGTATAATCATTGGATTATAAGAATGAACAAGAAAAAGAAAAATCTAAGTAATGAATTTATAAAAAGAGTAACACATTGCACAGAGTATATAGATACAAAATTGCAATTTATTCAACAATATAACTACTATTCAAACTTTAACTATGACAGTAAAAATGAAGAGGAAATGAAACTTGTTGAATGTGACCTGTGGTGCTAAGGAGAGGAACTTGTATGTATCCAAAGCATATCGTACCAGTGCTTCATTCTCCCCAGGGTTTATTGTGCATCTGCCACATTACATAATAAAAATTACAAAAAAAGAATAAGCAGTTTAGTTTAATGTTTTATATGAGAATAATATTTTAAAAGTAATTGAAAATACATGGTTAGAAGACCTCCATGAGCTACCCAGTGCAAGTTAGGTACAGTAGGCCACCAGAACAAGTATACTGTTTATAATGCGTTACAATGTAGCACAGCTACTATTTCAATTTTTCTGTCACAAATACTAACTTGCAATCAAAAGCATATTGAAAGTGGGAATCATACCGACCAAATAACAAAGAATTGCTACATTATTTCTTCCTCCCTATCACAACTAGTTAAACAAATCCTATGGAGAGATAAGACTGAAAGAGAGGTGGGAGGATTTGAACTTTATGTGTTTAACAAAGCAAAAATGATATAAAAAGGAGATGGGAGAGTGTGGCATTGGGTCAAGCACAAAATGGGCCAGGCATTTTCCTCATTATCATACAACGCAAACCTCTTTTACATAACTTTAAATTGTAAATATAAATGCACCACATATAATGAATAAGACACTTCACGGATACTAACGTTGAATACACAATTACTCCACCAGGGCGAACTAGTTTAACAGCCTGGTCAAGCATTCTCCTCTGATACTTCGCATGGTTTCTTAAAGATTCTACAGTTTCCTGGAAAAGATATGACAAACTAAATTAAATATCCAAATGGGTATATGTAATAGTTAATAGAAGAGATCACTCCTTACATATATACATTGTGCATGCAATAATGGTTTACCAACACTAGAATAACGCTATATAATCAGACAGTACAAAGCCTACACCTGTAGAAGAGAAGAGGATAAAACAGTACTAAGCCAAGCGAAAAAGAGAGAGGGGGGTGGACCCATTGCTCATCAGACAATGATACTCGGCCTATTTTGGATTTTTTTTTTTTTTCCATAAAACTCATAAATTAACTAAAACATCACTAGGTCTTCTCTTGGATATGGATTCAATCACTCTTTACCTGTCCTGGTATTACTATATGATATTCAAGTTAGTACAAGTATGAAAAAACAATCTCCATGCTAATCACATCACTTATCCTGTAAAAACCTTAACTGACATAAGCAGCTACATGTACCTCGAGCTAGAATTGCATGATGCAAGAAATCTAGAAAATTAGAGAATTTCTATATGGCTGTGAAATCAATATGCATTCCTCCGTTCGTGATTCACTTCTTAATCCTGAATATGAAACTACATAAAATTATAAAATATGAAAAAAAATTAATAAAATTCCTGAATTGAAAACTAGAAATTACATGAGCTATCTAATTTCAAAGATACAGGTTGAACACATCACTACAGCACAATAAGAAGTCAGATCAGTTTAGATTGCTTTACCTCTCCGGCGAAGAGTCTAGGCCTCAAACCAAGAGCTGAACATGGAGCATCAAGGAGAACTCGATCAAAGCTGTCAGGAGGAAAACCTTTTGAGTTTTCAACCCTACCACCCAGGCATTGATTTCTTCCTGGTCCATTCCTCATTCTTCGTTTATGCTTCCTGATGTCAGCTTTGCTAACATAAGTTCTCTCATTCTCTTTTTCATTAATAACAATAATATCGAAAATTAGATAAGAGAAACATATTTTTGAGAAATGCACATCAAACATGAGGAAGGAAAAGAAAAATGATAACCCTATCAAGTAGGCACTAAATACACATGCATTGGAATAATATACAAAGAACTTATCAGCCAAGTACAGTGTTAAGAGCATTCTAGCCTTTCAGCAATCATACATCCAAACAATATGCTGAATTAAAATGCACGCAAGATCATAACATTTGGGAAATATGATTAATATATTTATCAATGTTCTGACCTGTAATGGTATGATATTACCACTCAAAGGTAATAACTTTGGCACAACATTGCATCCTAATGAGTCATTCCCAGTATAAAACATGGACTTCAGTAAAAATCCGAATCATGTTCATCCACCAAGAGAGATATTTTTTGAACATTTAATCAAAGCTAAGCATCAGTCCGTAATAAAAGGGAAATGACTACAGTAATAATAGCTGGCTCTAACATAAATGATGGAAGTCAAATAGCTGTTCCCCAATTAGTAAGGTTCAATTCAAGACCACATATTCATTTACATCTGTTTTCTGCAGAACCAAATAGGCAACTATATTACATGGATGGCTTACAGCTATCATATAATTTCCAGGATAGCAAAATGGACATCATTATAAATGGTCCAAGTTGCAAATGCTATCAGTACCAAAAATGGCTAATAATCCAATAGGCAAGTCATGACAATGAAGTGAACGTTAACCTTGGGCCAATGATGAACTCTAAGAAAATTCAAATAAAGTGTAGCATTATTTCTAATGAAGAAGCATCAAGAATTCTCCAAGAAGATGTATGATCGGATAAGAAGGCAAAAAGGGAGAAAAGCAATCAATAAATACCTTGACCACAAGCAATCCAGACAATTACCTACCAATTTTATTGCATGCCTCATCAGGATTCAACCCTTGAACAGATGAAGATGTTTTCTCATCATGATGCCTTGGCAACTCAGAATTTTGAACAGTATTGTTTGATTCATTTCTTCGACAAACAGCTTTGAGAGCATCCAACTTGTAAGTCTTTATACAAGTCAAACTCATTTCAGCAGTCAGTTTCTGAATGTCTTGCACCTATATATAAGCAAGATACCAAAATACTCAAAGCATCAAAAGTTGAAGATTTTAACCACTATTTGATGATACAAAATTGATCAAGAGAAAAAGTAAAAAGGAAACAAAAAACAATTGTGCAATACTTGAATTTGAAGAAAGACAAAGTATGGATTTCATTGCAAGTTCTTATCAAAGTTATGGAAAGTTAAGCATGCGAACAAAAATTACTTGACAATTAAAAAGAAATTTCTGTCAATTAGCCTATCAACAAAAAATTCTAGCTCTTCTTCCAATTCTGAAATGTTGCACCATTCTTTTGAGATGACCAATTCTGACCAATACTTGCTTGTGATGTACAATTGTGGGAAGGTATTAGAAACCCTTTTATATGAAAAAATAGCTACTGATACGTCGCTACAATATTTATGACCAGATGAGTATGCATGCATATTTTTCATAGCAGGCCAAAAAATCTATCAAAAAAATGGCAGTTTCTAATACATTTTTTTCCTTCCTATAAATTGCTTCTACATGTAATTAAATGGATTAGGTGACTTGGCCACAATTAGACACCATATAACTGAAGTATAAGCAAGAATGAATGAATGCCAAGAAAAGGGAAGAACAATTTCAGGATTGTTTTGGCAATTCATTCTTATTAAAATTCACATGTTTAATTTTTCATTAGTATGCATTAAATGCCTACATTTCAATGTGTAACTGAAAACACACTTAACTTCAATTTATATAAGAAAAAAACACTATTACTGGACTCTATATATTTTGATGTCGGAGATATGACATGGATGACATGTGGAATTAAAAAAACCTACCTTAAACAATTATATAGCTACGTAAAAGTTTTCTTCTCTCTTCTAACTCTCACCTTACTCACTCATCTCTCCTCACTCTCCCCTATTTCTTCCTTTGACTTGCCACTCTCTCTCTCCCTCTCTCATCATTGTTTATATGGATTTGTGGATGTCTGTTGCTCATTGTGTTGTTTGGTATGTACAATCTTCGGCAAGGTGTTGCAAGAGCCTATGGACTTAAAAAAAGTTTGGAGTTTTATGTGAAAGCACTTAACCTTTTTTTGTTTAAATTATGGGTTTCACTTTCTAACTTTTCTCTTTTTGAATGCTAAGAGATGCAGAAAAAATAAAATTTGAAGTAAATTTGCTTTGCTTCGTCTTAAATTGAGGAACTGAATAGAATGTATGATAACTGCTTAAACACGACTTGTATAGAGTTTGGATTTGAGGATAACTGCAAAAGATAGATGGAAAAGAAAGGAAGTTAAGAATTTAGAATATAGAGGAGATTTCATTGTTTGAATGTGCAAGAATTGACAAGATAAGTGAGAAAGTGAGAGAAAGGCAAGAGAGAGATGGATTAGTTTAGAGAGAGAAGTGAGAGAGAGAAAGGGAAAGTGAGGACGGAGGGAGGGTAAGTCAGGTCAGAGAGAGAGAGGGTATGGGATCGGGTTAGAAATTGAGAACTACAAGAGAGAAACTAAACCTTTAACATAGCCATAAGTTTGTTTTAAAAATGCTTTTTTAATTCCACTAGTTATCCTGCAAAATCTAGTAACACTTTTTTTATGTTATATGGCCAAGTACATAAATTCACCTCTGTACTTTTCATGAAAAATCTTGTGAAACCCAAACTTTATGGGTATGCCCCTCAAGTTAAAGATTCTAGTAATATTGCACACTTCTCAATACTAGCAACAACAATTTTTAGGGTTTTTAGCTTTTAAGCAAAATATTGATTTGATATATGATTAATATAACTTCTTGAACAATTATTTTCGCATTTTTAGCTATCCCATAAGTGTTTGATTAATCTAATTTTACAAGTTAAAGTGTTTAGTAGGTGCAATTTTATAAATTTACGTATTCAATGGGTCAAAGTAAAAGTTGAAGATGCCACAAGAGTTTCATTAAAAGTACAATGGTGAATTTATGAATTTGGCTATTGTTATATAAGTCGATGTTTGGTAAGCTTTAAGTGACAGATTGAGATTTAGGCATGTCAATGTGCATTAGTAACAAGTTCAGAGAGACGAGTGGAATTAAACTAAATTCATAAGAGAAGAAAAATCATCAAGACTTCATAAAGTGTCACTTAGTTCAGCTTGGCATCTTTCTACTCAACCAACACTAACAAAGCCAATTTTGTACCAAAATATGAAACAAAAACACATATAATCACTAATGACATATGTCAAATATATTGCCTCTTCATAATTCAACAGAAGCAACAAAAAGTGGCTAAAACTAAATTCCAAAGCTTCAAAGCCTCATCAATACCTTGGCACTGAAAAATGATTCCCCATTACCAATTCGATCTGTGGGATCAAATCAATATGCATAGAAAATGTATAAAACATGAACAATATGCTGGGAATAAATGGATGTGAATACATCATATCATTATAACTACCATTTAGAAGCAGCACCTTATTATGAGATCTATCAATTGCAACAATCTCGCCTTGATCCTTCATAAGGATTGCAATTGCAGTTGTCTTCCCTCCGGGTGCTGCACACATGTCTAATATCCGTTCACCTTTTTGAGGATCTAAGACATAAAAAACAATGAAGATATCATGCAAACAAAGAGCTCACATGTCACTAAATCTTTTATAAAGGACGATATTTTAAGATTATAATCTTTCTTTCCTTCTATCTTGGGATGTGTGTGCGAAGGAGGGTAGTCAAGGCAAAAATAATTATATGATAAATACCGAGGGCATGAGCAGTGACAATGCTTGGCAAGTTCTGTAGAAATATTTCCCCCTCAAGCACATCTGTATCATGAACATGCAAAGAATTATAAGACAAACATGAGAGGCACGGATGGAAAAATAAGCAAAAAAGTCCATAAAATGGGGAAAAAAGGTACTCAATTAAACATACTCCCTAATTCCACAGCCACTTTCAGCTTATATTGTATCATAAAAGATTATGTTAGAGAAGAAAAAAAAATCGTAATGGAAGTCATATCTGAATCTTCTTTTTGTTCTTTGTAAAAGAGTTAATTCAAAACTAAAACCTGTATTCAGGTATTCACATGGCACATGCAAAATGTTGAGAAAACCAGAAAATTACATATAGAATATTACAATGCTAAGCAGATATAATCTGCAACAACTTTAGAAGAAAGAAACAATAATAAAAGAAAAAAAATGTCATAACTTTGCCATAAATGCCACAACTAAATCATTCAATACAGTAAAATCATATATCTAAGCAATCATAATAAAGACTAGATAAGGAGTGAAGTGTACCATGAAATGAAGGCAATTTAAATACTCGATTATGCATATCCACAGCTATTCCTTCTGAAACACGGAATATGCCAGCCCTTGACATTGTTGTCATTCCTTGGCCTATATACAGGCCTTTTCTTTCCAAATAGTAAGGATCTAGAACAATATAACAAGTGTCAACTAGCAGATCTCCCAGAAATTTGCACAGGGACTGTGCTATAAAGTGAAGACATTTTAATTAAGAGATCAAATATGAATGAGAGGCAACACATCAAATTCAGACATCTTACTTTCAATTTGAAAAAACCATCACATACAAGGCGTGGCATCTCCTATTTTTCAAATCAAGAAATGTAAAAGAATACTACCTCCATATCAATCTATAAAATAAATTATGTCCTTTCAGCCTTCAATATCTAAACCAATGATGAATATGTTTTAAAGCAGGAAATTCAATATGATCAAGAAAAGCTACAGCCTGCCTCTACCGTAACTTCCATATTCTACAACACTGAATGGGGCAACTTATCGGTGAATATTAACTAGAAAGTACAGTTGGTTGTTCTGCACTATATTTCTATTTCCCCCTTGCAATCAATACAATGCTTCAAAAGTACCATATGTGGGTGGCAACCCAAAAAAAATTGTGTCACATAATTATTGATTTTCTAATACATAACAATTGAACAGTGATGTGCTTCTACCAGAAATTTAACTTACATCCAACAAAGAAAAAAAAGGTTACCTTTCAAGAAGAATACACAAATTTATTGTTTTATTATCATATCACAATTTAACAGTGACATGCTTTTACCGGAAATTTAACTTAAATTCAACAGAGAAAAAACAGTTACTTTTAAATTTTAATAGGACTCAAATGTCTAATTTTATATTATAAAGAAAACATAATCATATGTTAAAGATAAAGACAAATAACTCCAAAATAGTAATATAATATTATAAATACAATCTGAAAATAGTAATTCTATATACCAAATATCCAGAATCACTTCTACATAATTCCCAAGCTGCCCCAAGTTATCCAATTAGCCAATAATAGAAAAAAACTGTCTTATAATGATCCAAAAATCAGATAACTTTTAATACTCCTTTAAAACTGAAATTTAATGACTCGCTTTTGAAACCTTCCCCTTATCATATTGCACCAGAATATTACTTAGGTGTCACGAAAATAAGTTATTGGGACATAATTCTTCATGTAAATGAAGTCCCATATGGTGAATTGTTAATCTATGATATCAATTTTATATTTCTAAAACCGTTAGTAATAATGTATCAAATTTAGGTCAATGAGTGCAGATTAATCTTTATCATTAATACATGAGTACAGCAACAAGAATTTCACCACAATTTGAAACTTCTGCTCTATGATTACATTTGTTTATCACCACGTCTAGTAACAACTAAATAAAATGGCTTCTCATTCAATTTCAGCAGTTCTTGCAGTTGTAACAAGAAGAAATCAAAGAATTTATATCCAACTACAGAGAGCATGCCAGCATCTATCAAATATGCTCAAACTGATGAATCTTTCACACAATACCAAGGATAAAATTTCCATTTGTGACTTTGTTTATTCTTCCTGCTTGTAATTTATTTTTAAACAAATATGAAAGAGATACCAAAATATGCAGATGAGTTTACTCAGGATCAACACAGACTTTCTCGCTTCTTCATGGTGTTGTGCATCAGTAACTTCTAGGGGAATTTATAGTTGATATTTAACAGTTAGAAAGCAATTCCCTAGTAATAAATATTTTCTCTATTTATATCTTTTCTAGTTTTTATGATAGCCTTATCGTCAAACCTCTCTCTGTCTCTCTCAATATAGACATGTATAAGTGAATGTGTGTGTGCGCATGTCCATATATGCACATTAAAAGCTGCGCAGGAGAATCCAATCTAATATTTTAAAGTTCACAGAATAATTATTCTTTTTTATCATAAGAATAAACATCTGATTTGCAAGCTTCATCAACTCATCAAAGATATTAAAAAGAAACAGCATAGACATAAATGCATAAAAAAAAAAAAGGTAATTGCCACCCCATTACACAAACAAAACAAGAAAGAGGAAAGCAATTTTGTGCTGAACGCTTCAAAGGTCAATTAATAAACACTCTTCTTGCCTGTCTGAAGCCCTTGAAGAACAGTTCCACGTGTCATGCCAATACCCCATCCACCATCAGGACTGTGTTGCTCTATAGCAACTGAAACTGCAACTACATCTCCTTTTTCAACATGTGCGCTACATGCCATTACACCAGGAACAAATACCTACACGTAAATCGCCACAAGAAAACATGAGAAAGAAGATCTTGTAATCAGTCATCCCTGACCTACAGCATAATAACTAAAATTTTTTGATTGCCACACTTTTTTTTTCCAACTAATCAACTAATTTGAGGGTTGGGATTCAAATCTTTATAAGAGTACATGATAAGAAAATTTAACAAAAGGAAATGGCAATAAATAAATTAAAAAAAAAAAAAAAAACACATACGCAGTTTAAAAGGCAGGTAGCCAATATGGCTGAAGACAAGTAATACGAAGAAGAAAAGCAAGGAAGCATAATTGATCCCCATAAATCTAGCAACGAAAACATAAATCAAGAATTGCTTTCAGTATCTATGCATTTTGAGTACAGAAAAACAAAAACACAATAATTAATTAAATTTGAAATGTGATAAGTAAGAGATGGTAATCAAAAGGATTTTTTTCATAACATTTAAGATGCCCTTAAAGCATACCATGCATTTACCTTGAATGCATGTAAATATTACAAACTGCCTACCTGAGCTCCTCGAAGAACTGCTTCAGCACATTTTCTACTCACTATTACCTCCTTGGGAGGTGCTCCAGGTGCAAAACCATAATCAATTGTGTGCGGACCCGAACCCTTGACAAACAAAACATAATCCAATCCTGGTATTTGGCACTTAGAGAGGGGACTCTTTTGCAACCTTTCA